>NC_139715.1:30471359-30608859 GCF_964188405.1 Protomyctophum parallelum
TCTCTGAGTCGATGCATGAATTAACATGAAAATGCATATCACACTCAAGATTGCTTGAAATGGCAATGTATTCAATAGCTGAACACACGAACACACACAAACACACCCGAACACACCAACACACAGCTGTAGGATCTTTGTCTTAGGTTTTGTTATGTCTAGCGGGGGGGGGGGGGGGGGGGGGGGGGGTTGTCACGCTATGCTAGGACGCTAGGTTGTTCAATCTTTCCACTCATTACGTGCACCAGTGGGAGCCACAGCAGAGTGACTGTTGTACAACAACTCAGATAGATATCCTAGTCTCAACCAAGTGTTGACTTCGTCGACTAGAACTAAGACGGAAATTGTTCGTCGACTACCTTTTTCCACTGACGAAAAATACATGAAAACTAACTATACTGACAAGTTCGTCGACAAATATAAACTAGACTAAAATGTTAGGAAGGGACTAGTGGACAAGAGGTCCAGTATAAGTCATTTTACACTTGGTTTGCACTTTGCATGCATGCTGAAAATAGCATATCTACAAGCACACAGCGCGTCGCAGCGTGACGCATTGTGTGTTTGTAAATGTGTTAAATCAGTCATTACGACGGCATCAAGGCCCGCCAAAATACATTTTAGTCGACTAAATCAACTGTAGATTCAGTCGACTAAAATCTTATGACACATCGACTATACACACACACACACACACACATACATATGGTCGTGGTTTTAAAAGAGAAATCATGCCTCAGGTGGTCCGCGATCTTCCCACGAGAGGATCGCTTATCCGTAAGATAACTTCCAGTTAAGGGCCCGGGGTAATTTTTGCCCCTTGAATAATAAAGACAAAGTCACTTTAAAATACCCTCGGCACATGAATGGACAGAGACTGACACAAACAAAGATAGGCTACAATTTGTTTTATAATAACCACCAGCACTCTCTACAAGCTCACGAGATTGTAGGTCTGCTATTTTTGAAAAGTTACATAGAAAACATAGCTTTTTTCATAAAACTGTCAGGATGTAGAAGAATTTTTTTAGAATCTGATCTCAGGTCATACTGGGTTAATACACACGTATCATGTCTCGCCCCCAAAGAGCAAACCAGCGCAACGGCTCATCCATCCACATGTCGCCTCTTCCCCCGACCGAGGAGGCAGCGTTGTGGGCGTCATTTATCAAAGACGTTCCGTCTACTGTGGGGGACCGCTGCATGCCACCGACCAGGAGGGACTCACTGGGATTTCTGTCACACTGAATGTTAACCTATTCTGAACGGGAACGTCTTCTGGTGTTTTAAAGCATTATGGTATAGCTATTGAAAAAATAGCAGATCTACAAGCTCATAGCTTGTAGATCTGCCTTTTTTTATCGGTGAAAATGTATCGCAAATCTTTTTTTTTTTTTTTAAAGATATTTTTTTTTGCGGCTTACGCCTTTTTATTGATTTTTTGAAAGGGACAGACAGTAGGCTGACAGGAAACGGGAGAGAGATGGGGGGGATGACATGCAGTAAAGAAGGCCGTGTCGGGTCCGGGAGTCGAACCCGCGGCACACTGCGACTGGATTACCCAGTCCGGTGTGCCCAGACCGTTACGCTACGGCCTGGGCCATGTTTATCGCAAATCTTTTGAATATATATTTATTTCAAACGAACATTTTTTTTATTCAAATCTTTAATTCTGGAACATCTTCAGATGGGGGGGGGGGGGAGGGGGGGGGTCCCGCAGCCAAATACAGATAATTGACATGAAAAAAAGGTTGAGCACCGCTGACATAGAAGAAATATAGGTTTTTCAGAAAACGTTTAGGTTTTAGAAGATTTTTTTTTGGGGCTCGTCCAAAATGGGTTAACTGCCACCGGTTGCCCTTTTAAACCCTCTGCACGTGACCCTATCCATCCCACCTATTCCCAGCCCCCCCCCCCCCCCCCCCCCCCCCCCCCCCCCCCCACACACACACACACACACACACACACACACACGTCCCCCCCACCCTGCCGGCTGTCATCCAGGGTTCTCCAAGGCTTTCCACGTCCAGCCACAAACATCGCCGTCAATCTATAGGAAAGACATATACGTGGAAGGATGGTCTGTGTTAGGGGGGATTAGGGTCAAACAAACCCACTAAGACGGTCGCTGAGAGAGAGAGAGAAGATATACGTGTTAAGTATGTGTGCTCAGCCGACGTGGTTTATCTGTCACGGGAGTGACAGTTGTGGAAGGATGATGCTGCCTCCGCTTTCCAGGGAATCGCAAGAAGCTTTAGTTCTAGCCCTATATTCATACGGAATTCATGTTCTGGGGCATCATGTCATTTATTAATTAACCCATTCTGACCTGAGATCAGATTCATATGAGGTTTCCACTGGACACACACTGGTCTGATGAACCCATTCTGACTTGAGATCAGATTCTAGAAATGTCAGTCGCTCTTCGATTTTTCAAAAATAGCAGACCTACAAGCTCGTATCGCGCCACTCTGTGGCGCGATATGAGCTTGTAGATCTGCTATTTTTCAATAGATAAAGCATAACCTGATGCTGACACCAAAATGGGTGCCCGGTCAGAATGGGTTAATTAAAACTTTCACCGTGCACGTCACACCGTGCACGTCACACCGTGCACGTCACACCGTGCACGTCACACCGTGCACGCCACACCGTGCACGCACTGCAGGAAGTGTCTGCACCTGAAGGCACAGCACGCCCAAAGCGCACCTGTTCCCTTCCTGCCCAAAGTGCCAGTCAAGTGCTTCGTTCTTAAAGGGGAAGTGCCGTTGGAACTCAGACAACGGGTTCATTGTCCGATAGATTTCACGTTGATGTGGATCTGTTAAAGGGAAGCTTTCTCTGTTAAGGTGTGACTATCAAAAACCATTGATTACTGGTTAATTCTGGTTGAAAAGACTAAAATTTAGACTAACATTTTAGTACTAACTTAAGCAGTAACATATAAAATGATGATGGTTTGTCCCGATAGGTTGAAGTCACAGGCTGTGTGTGTGTGTGTGTGTGTGTGTGTGTGTGTGTGTGTTGTGTGTGTGTGTGTGTGTGTGTGTGTGTGTGTGTGTGTGTGTGTGTGTGTGTGTGTGTGCGTGTGTGCAGGGTGACACGTATCTGCCATCAAACCTGTCTTTGTAGTGCTGTCTCAAGTTAGAGACAGCAACAGCAATCAACTGTACAGTGTGTGTGTGTGTGTGTGTGTGTGTGTGTGTGTGTGTGTGTGTGCGTGTGCGTGTGTGTGCGTGTCTGTCTGCTGATTAACTCAAGAGATGACCTCCATAGATAAGCCGGTCTGGGTGTGTGTGTGTGTGTGTGTGTGTGTGTGTGTGTGTGTGTGATAGGAGGAACTGTGAGAAGGAGAGAGGGGGGATAGGAGTCAATGGATGCAGCATTTTAAGATTTGCACTCTCCCCCTCTCTCCTCACACACACACACCACACACACACACACACACACACACACACACACACACACACACACACACACACACACACACACACACACACACACACACACACACACACACACACACACACACCACACACACACACACACACACACCACTGGTCAAATGTCAAAGTGTCCACCCACATGCCCACCGACTAGTGCCAGATACAGCCTCGGTATGTATTTTTACCACAGCCAATTACTGTGAGGCCCACACTGGCACGTCCTATAAGACAGTCACACAGTGTCTGCTGTGCCGTCTCACATTTCATGCCTTAATCACTCCATATTTCACTGAATATGCAGCGCTTGGCGTTTCAAACGCGTGACTGGACTCTACTGGGCATGCCCTATTTTCAGACCAAATTAGGGCAGGTTAAATCAATATACAACATTATTTATATGGTAGATATTATTTACATGGTTATTTCATTGGATAGTATTGAAACATTCATTAAATACGGCGGCTTAGCCCATTTAGACCAGACATCGAAATTTAAAAAATGTCTTCTAAATATTGACAGTTTTCTGAAATTCCTATGTCAGTGGTGCTCAAAATTTCATGTCAAGAACCCCCAGAATTATCTGTATTGGCCACCGACCCCCATCTGAAAATATGTTGTTCCAGGGACCTCGGTCCCCCAGAAGCAAAGATTTGAGTTAAAAACGTTTGCTCTGAAAGAATATATTCCAACATTTGGCCCCTATTTTCACGATTTTTCAAAATAGCAGACCTACAAGCTCATAGCGCGGCACTCAGTGCAGTGCTATGAGCTTGTAGATCTGCTATTTTTCAACCGCTAAAGTACAACATAATGCTTAAAACACCAAAAGGGGTTCCCGCCCCAAAATATACAGCTTTGTCGTTGTATATTTGAACAATGGGAAGGGGAAATAATTCACAACGTTAACTTCTACATCTTTTATAGGTGATGATTTCTGGAAATTAGAGACGCATTAAGATTTTAAGTAGTTAAATACATAAGCGTACCAGTGTTTACACACCGCTTTGGCCAGACCATTTTCACATTAATGACTTACTTATTAAAGTTATTTAAGTCTAACGTTACACCAAACGTGTCAAAATAACTAGAGTCCATGTCGGTCAAACATACAGTAATTGCACAATTAGTCATTGCACTACTAATTGGCTAATAAGTCATGACTGTACGTTTTATTTAGTTACTTTTCCATGCATTCAAACTCAATAGAGCACCGAAGTCTGACGTCACTTTCAGTAGAGGGCGTCAGTCCCCAGGTTCATGTATTTTTTTAGTTGCATAGAAATCGCCATAGGAGGATTTGTTGATTGCTTCATATAAGAACTGTGTTTGAAAAATAAACATGTCACCCCGGCCGCTTCACTCATATGGATATGAAGAATCAACTGACTGAGAGAAAACGCTAATGTTACTGCTACTGAATTAGTTACATTTTCGCTAGAAGCAGACTGTATCATATATGAGTGACTGACTGTTGCAAACGATACAGAGACACCTCCCTGACAATAACGCTGAGACAGCTTGTTTTATTTTTGGACCACAACGCTTATAGTAGACGATATTAAGATCACCCCATGTTATTCTCCATAGAGAAATGACTTCCGTGAACCAGGGGAATCGAAGGGATGAGCGAGTTACGTCAGGACTTCGGTGCTCTATTAAAATGCAGCTTTGACAAAACATAACCATCGGCGCAAAGCAGGTTTGAAGTTCCTGCATGTTGATTTTAATATAATTCTCAAAAATGAATGGATTCCAGTGACTTCCTCGAGAATCTACGAACCACGGAATGCCTTTTGGCTCAGCGGTAATGTCACGTACACCGCGAGTTATAGTCGATGGGTTAAACATGCCAGACCACCGTTGTGGTTCTCTAACCTGAGGTATTCACAAGTCTAATGTCAGTAACTGAATATGAAGCCAAGCTACATTCATTCATTTATACAATCCATATATTTCCAATGTTGCTTTTTTTGGCCTACATTTTGAACACCATTCGATTCGACAAAAAGATGATGCTTCAGGACGTTTCATAGAGATATGGAGGTGCACTGAATCTCTACGTTTATCATTTTTAATGTCATATCAACGTGCTCGTACTGTACGTACGAGCAAGCAAAACAAACAGTGTACAAAATGGAACCAAACAGATACTTGAGGGTCTGGAACTCAGAGTGTGCACATTTTGTACACTCTCAGAGTTCACTGTACTAGTGATCTTACTGTAGATTGGGGTCTCGGAGATCAAATCAATGGTACCAAGTGACTAGGGGTTCGTGGCTTAACCATAAACATGCTGGCACGAAAGTTTCATATGTGTACAGACAATGTTCAAAATAGCACTTTTTAAAACCTATTGCACTCCACTTTATACAGCTCACTTGTGGTGCCGATACAGCAAAGCAAAATGAAAAAACTTCAGGTGGCATATAATGATGCTTTTCGAATATTCCTGAGACTCCCAGATGGACCAGTTGCAAGTGAAATGTTTGTGACCAGTAATGTACCCACCTTTCATGCTGTACTGAGGAATTTTATGTTTAGATTCATGTGTAGACTGAGGGAATCAAAGAATGTATTAATTATGGCCTTAACAGGGATCACACAGAGTGACACAGTCTTCTCCTCATGTTTCTGGAAACACTGGAGGCAATGTTTATATGTTTTTAATTGACAAGGACTGCCTGGAGTGAAAATAGCCTGATACATACAGGCTATCTCTGTGTTGTTGTTTTGTATTTACTGTCATGTTTTTCCCTGTTGTTTGTATTATGGACCCATTGTGTCTGAAAAAAAGTTTTCAATCAATTCAATCATAATGCATAGCAAACTGTGGGTCTTTGAAATTACAAAGTCTGAGAATGGCTGTTCTAGAGTCTAGACCCGGGGTGGGCAACTTTGACGATGGAAAGGGCCACTATATTTCCACACTCAGTCCACAGGGCCACATTGCATATTACTGTCGTTGCGAAAATAGTCGATCTATACAAGCTGTAGATCGACTATTCTTTGCTATATTTGAATTGAAAGTGAATATTTTTTTGGTCATTTTTTTAATTGGAATCCTGAAATCTAACCTTTTTTTTTTTTTTTTTCAAATGCATTTAGTTATAGTTATGTTAACTCAAAAAGACAATAACATTTTTAATACTAGTCATTAAGCTACTAAGCTACTAATTTAGGGTCATGTTTGCATGATTGAAATTGTAACAGCTGAAATCAATAATATATCAGCATTCCAATATTAAGTGAAGGTGGTCTAGACTGTACTCCTCCATGATGACAACTGGGGCGAACTGGCAGGGAAGAGGACGCCCTTCTATAAACCACGACAGGAAGTCATGGAGATGCTGGGAGAAAACATGTGCGCTCAAACACAAACACACTAAATCTTATAAAAACACACCCACGTGTGTGCAAGGCAAAGCGCTTGAAGGCAAACGTGTGTGCGTGTGTGCGTGTGCGTGTGTGTGTGTGTGTGTGTGTGTACGCACGCACACACCCTCTCATTAAATGTCAGAGTAAATGGTGTCTACTCCAGTCTGTGTCTAATGAGGGGAAAAAACTAAACAAACGGAAAGGTGAAGGAGAGAGAGACAGACAGACAGACAGACAGACAGACAGACATCCTTATCAGCATTCTCTCCGGCACTAGTGACTTTCTCGGGGTGTGACGTTCACAGACAGGGAAGACGGCCACACTCCCACATCCTGTGCGTCTCTCCCCCACCCCCACACCCCCCCCCCCCCCCCCCCCCCCCCCCCCCCCCGAGAGGCGAACCGAAGCCCTCAAGGTGAAAAAGTAAATATTTGGGTATCCTTCCTCGTTACCGCATCTGGAGGACGGGTACACAAGACCGCCAGGTTGAAAATGGACAGCGTTGCTGTCACGCTCGCACACACACCCCCCTGTGACTATGATGTGGATCTGTGATGCAGGGAAGGCTTTCTCTGTTACGGTGAGACTGTGATGTGGATCTCTGTCCGTTGTGCAAAAGGAGTGGACCGTCTGTTCTGTTCCCCTTTGTTTTTAAGCAGATGTCCTGGCAGGACAGACAACCTGCAGTACCATTTAATATGAGCCGTGCGTGGGTAGGAACACCACAGATACTAAAAACAGTCGCATGAATTCTGAACGGCTGCCTGGAGAGGATGTTGCGAAAGCACCATCTCTGATGGCCAGTTCTAGTTTTGAGAGTTTTGCCATCATCTCTTTGCTGAGCTGTGTTTTTTTTTATGGCGCACTAAAAACTATGACTAACTACACGGGACATGCCATGATTCCATTGCAACTCTAGAGAACAGATGTCCAGTTGTCCACAGACAGCTGTAGCTCCGCCAAAAAAGGTCACTGTGCGATTTCAATAACCAACAGGTCAGCAAGTAGCTACACAACGTTTGGGCCAAATAAACCTACATCACATATCTCTTTGAACTCCATTATACTCAATTAAGTAGTGGTTAAAGCTAAGGTGACAAAGATGCATCATCAGGTCGTATAAATGGGTTCAAACGTGAATATAAGAAGTGAAATTACGACTGCTCACATAAAACACAAAACAAGCCCCTTACCGTTATCTGGAAGACTTCCTGGGTGTCGTCCAGCATCTGCACCCCTGACGGACACGGGGCGCCCCGGGGCCGGGGCCTGGGCGGGGGGCGTCAGGCCGGGCTCCAGGGTGGACACGCCGAAGCTGTCGGGGGCCCCGAGCCGGTGGCCGGCGGCGACAGAGGGCCTGTCAGCAGGCTCCACCATGGTTCACGCGTCTGTCTGTCGGTCTGTCTGTCTGTCTGTCTGTCTGGCCTCAGGGATACAGCTTCAATGTCTGGAGAGGAGAGAGAGACAGAAGAATGAAGCTCTGGGTCTCTGAGATTAAACCTCAAGAGCTTTGTAACCGTGTATAAGTGTAGGGGTGTGTGTGTGTGTGTGTGTGTGTGTGTGTGTGTGTGTTTCAATTGCACCCCGCTGAGGAAAGAAAAATAATAACACCCGTGTGAAAGTGAATGGCGCTCTTATCATCATCACATTCCGGCCAATGACAATTGCGGTCCTCACTTTTCTGTCCTCAAAAAGTACATCGTTCAGCCAATCAAATCATGGCTATGGGGTGCTCAAGCCAATCAAATCGCTACGAGGACGGTACACACAAACACACAAAGCTGGGCATAGGAGGCGCCCCTCAAAAAGAAGGGGTGTAGGAGGTATAGGGAAGGCCCGTGAACACCACTGCATGTGCCTGAATAAAACCAGCTTTATTTTTAAACGACAATGTCCTTGTCCAGCCCACCACTGACATGTTGTGTAACCAGAAACAGTGCAGTGCAGCTGCCTGACGGCCGGGAGACATAATCCAGGACTTGTTTCACCGTACCATGTGCTGACAGGCACAAACGCCGGACACGACCCCTCGGATATGACGGCGCGTGTTTAAATAAATGCTAGCATAGTGAAACGCTAGACCGCTGACCGCACATCGGTCCCACCAGCATTGGTTTATAGCGACAGATGTTATCCAAATGAACATTTTATCCCACAGATAATGCACTGATAATACCACAAAAATGTGGTTGACGCGCGTGGTTCATCTTCAAGTGCAACGGTTACAGTCGACATGGGATTCCAAAACCTGCGTAGTGGCCAGGCCGGCGTTGGTACAGTTAAGTAGTCCAACTATAGGACATCAGAAGCTGCACTCACAAACTCAAACATTTCCCACCAGTGTATACCTTATTAAATGAAAACGAGGGGGGGGGGGGGGGGGGGCACCAAAATATATTCATATGAAATCCACCACAAATCGAACTATAAATGTGCCACATATCTGTCTGCGTGCGTGCGTCGTGGCGCGCGAGTGTGTGCGGTTGTAATGCACGTAACTCGAGAACCGTTTGCCCCCACCGACTTCAAATTCGACACGCGCGTTCCTGACACCGCCGCAGGGAGGGCAGTGACCCGGCCTCGAGTCGGTGGCAACACCGTTGTCCAGAAACACCACAAAAGGCCTCTAGACTGGCCAGGCTCTGCCAGTGGGCCTAATGAGGCCAACTCCTCTCACCTGTGCAATGTCCCAGCCTCTGCCTCGGCCAATTGATTGCCATGGCAAGCCCCACACCTGTGAGACATTGCGGGGGTCCACACAGCCCAAAAACGTTGCTCTAGTCGATACTACTGATTTTCTATCATACCAGGCTCTCCTTCTTGGGGGGGACCAATGGTTCCTGGGCCCCGTGGCCATAACAGGAGCCTATCTGCTGCTTCTGTAGCTGCGCCGCGGAATGCACGGAATGTACAAGTACACCCCCTGGACACGACGACAGCAGTTTGTCACCGGAATGTAGCTCCAATCCAACCCACCCTGATGCTGAGTGCCAAGCCTCCCTGCTTGCTTTGGATCACTATATTTGAGTGGTGCAACCACTCCAAGGAACAGCTATGTCCGTATGTGTGGTTAAGGTTAACCTATGTGTCCGCTTATGTGTTGGTTAATGAAGCACCAGTATAATGAGTACCAGTAGGGGCGCTGTTGTGCCATGCAGAAACAGAGAGAGAGAGACAGTGCTGCACTGTTGCCTGCTAATGAGAGAGAGAGAGAGAGAGAGAGAGAGAGAGAGGGGAGTTGCACCACTCGGTTCACACGGGTGTGATTTTTTATAGTCTTTGGTAAAGTATGACGAAGCCATGGATTGAGTCCCATAGGACTCAGGACAGAATCTCTAACCACGAGGCCATTGAGCTGGTGTAGTAACATCCGTATCATACTCATGATGGTTTTCTATCCCACAGATATGCATTGTTGCTGGTTTTCTATCCTACCAGGCAGTGGCGTGCACAGACATTTTAGAGGGGCAGGTGCTCAAGTAAAAAAAGATAGGGCACCTTGTGCAGTGCGTGGAACTGGCCGGTGCCTTAATAGTGTGAGATTTATAGATTTTGGGGCCTAAATAATATATTAGAAGCTTTTTTTAATCAAGAATTGATCAATGTCTTTTTATTTTGCCACAAGGGCAGCACCCCCTAGTGTCTATCTGTTCCACGCCACTACTACCAGGACCTCTAGCATGTTCCATCCTGTTGCTGTTCCAGCTCTGGCTAGTCACTGACAGCTACAATGACAAGGACACCAGCAGCAGCTGAGAAGCAATAAAAACTGAGTTTTTTTTCTTCTGGTAGGGACGTAAAACCAGCAGCAAAGTGGGGTCGCTGTGGAAGAGGGTTGGGGACTGTTAAAATAACATGATAATTTGGCTTATTCAACTTTAAGGCTGAAAAAAATACCAAAAGTTTTAGTGGCTATTTGTGTTTTGTTAGTTTAATAAATCCGCAATAAACGCTGTGTTCATTCAGTCTCGGGGTAATTTTCCTTGTGCAACATGAAACCACAATCCCACAGTTATTCTGCGTTGAATTTTAATTGGTGTGGGGGCCTAGAGTTTGGGAAACACAGGCAGGTCTGTCGAAGACTTGCATGCATTCCCCAAATTAATATATGTGTCTTAATCCATTTTGGTCGGGAACCCCTTTTGGCGTTTTATGCGCGCGTTTAAGCACGCGTGTTTTAAGCTCGCACTGACATAGAACATAGGTTTTTCAGAAAAATGTTAGGATTTAGAGCCTTTTTTTTAATCGACCTCAGTCCAAAATGGGTTAATGTGCATAGCTAGACACTCAATCCAATGAGCATGCGACCACGTGTGTGTGTGTGTGTGTGTGTGTGTGTGGGCCGTTGTGGGCATGCACGCTTACATACATGCCACACCTCAGTGTGGTGTGTGTGTGTGGGCCGTGTGGCATGCACGCTTACATACATGCACACCTCAGTGTGGTGTGTGTGTGTGTGGGCCGTGTGGCACGCACGCTTACATACATGCACACCTCAGTGTGGCTAAAAGCAGTCGGGATTCCCCGGCCGCACCTTCACCATCAGTGGAACAGTATGTTTAGAACCAGTTCAGACTTGACTCACTACTGACTACTAGGTCATTCATTCATCCTTCTCCTCTAATCTAAAGCCTACTTTTCTAAAGAGCTGCTCATTCTTAAAAGCGCCAAAGGGACAGTTAGTTACATCACTTAAACCGTGTTGGTAAATTAGCATCTTCTTTGTTAATAATAACCATAAGAATGCTACTATTGTTATTATTTGTCATCTCCGCACTTCTACTTCACACACGAGTGCTGACGAAAAGGCCAGACAATGGGTATGCCTCTCAGACAGTTGGTGACATCATAGCTGTGGAATGTTTGGGAAGATAGACAGCCACTAAAAGGGGCAACACACCCGACCCCCCCCCCCACACACACACACACACACACACACACACACACACACACACACACACACACACACACACACACACACACACACACACACACACACACACACACACACACACACCACACACACACACACACACACACACACACACACACACACACACACACACACACACACACACACACACACACCCAACCCACCCCTTGGGGCCAGACCTAACCGTCCTTTTAAAGAATTATCAGCACGACGATCTACAAATGCTACAATGCAATATGCTAATAAGTGAGCATTGAGGAGATACCAGACGTGTGTCTATTTAAAACCCTGACAGCGTTTGTTTCGTTCAAGCCAGGGACAGTGAAAGACACTCCTCCCTTTGTCCTCATGTCAGCATGAAAGGATATTACAAACAGCACTGAAAACGGAAGTAACACACACGGAAACGGAAAATGTCAAAGTCTCCTTACGTTACGCAACACATGATATCAACAGATGTTTAGGACAGATATTAACCCATTCTGACCTGAGATCAGATTTCTAAAAATGTCAGTCGTTCTTCGATTTTTCAAAAATAGCAGACCTACAAGCTCGTAGCGCGCCACTCGGTGGCGCGCTATGAGCTTGTAGATCTGCTATTTTTCAATAGCTAAAGCATGACATGATGCTGACCACCAAAATGGGTGCCCGTTCAGAATGGGTTAACATAATGGGTCCTACTATAAGTTATAGCCTAGAAACTTGATACCCTTTAATACAGGTACATTATTAAGACTCACGCTCATTCAATCTCAGATTTCGTGTACAGTGAGTTGCACCCTTTCATAGTGAGGACCAATACAAGTGCACTTTCCTCCCTCCAAACTCCACTGTTGGCTCAAAAAAGCTCTTCATCAGTTTAACAATACAACCAACAACCAAGACAGTTTACCTCTGCGTGTTCTCTCTCGTCCCCGTAGAAAACAGAAGCCTGACATTATGCTCCTCCGGGGCCAAAGAGACCTCAGTTGGAAACTGGATCCGGGCCATGGAAGTAACTCGACAATAAAGAAAGCTGACAATCAGGTTACTCATTATACCTGCGGCAACGCGCAACTGTTCCACTCGGTAGGGTCTGCCATTTCCCCTGCCAAGTCTACAACTCTACATGAGCTCCAATACCTGACTGCAAAACGGGGTGCATACTTAGTTTAGATTAGTCATTGGTTAGACATGGGTTAAGGTTAGGTTTAGGTGTGCTGCCCCGTGGGAGGTTAGGTTTAGGGTGAGGGTTTGAGTTGTAGTTGTAGGACTAATGACTGCATGGTTTAACCAATGACTGGTCTAAACCAAAAACTGTCTAAACTAAGTACTGCACCCCTGCAAAACAGCTCGACAGATACAGTAGACTGGATAGTTTCATAAATACCTCAAATGCTTCAGTCCTATTTTTCTATGTGAGATTTACATCATGCCTCTTCTCTGCACTGGAAACCTTCAGAGCATGAGGTGGCAAGTAGTTTTTACAGCTTTGCCTAATAATTCACTAACAGTGAGGTGCCAATTACCCTGACAAACACCGCTAATTCACACTCATTCCGTGCAGGCTGCAGGGGTTGTTTTCTTTGGCTTGTCTGTTGTTTTTCTCTCTCTGGATTACCAACTCAACAAGAACAGCCGAGATTTTCTCTACAGGTCACAGCAAGTTCATTTTAAGCCTTTAATGCCATTTTTTTAAACTAAGAACACGAAATGCAAAGAAATTGTGGAAAAGTGGCAATATGCCAAGTAAGTGTGAGCCAAGCACCGACATCCTAAACATGGTAAGAACCTTCCAAAAGGCTGCAACTTGTCAACTAAACTTGCAACGCTGAACCACAAAACTGCTTTGATGGCAGCTCTCTGCAGACCTGGAAGAGATGGAGAAAGATATCCATATTCCATACAGCCAATTATTGATCAGACCCTTGAACACAGGTATGCTGCATTTACCCTTTCTGATCAGGGGAAATGAGTGTGAGAAAATGGGTGCAAAATGTGATTAATCCATTTTGGGCAGGAACCCCTTTTGGTATTTATAGCATTATGTTATACTTTAGCTATTGAAAAATAGCAGATCTACAAGCTCATAGCGTGGCACTCTGTGAGCTTTTTCGCTATGAGCTTTTTCTATTTTAGAAAAATCGCGAAAATGTGACGCAAATCTCAAATATATATAGTCTTTCAGAGCGAACGTTTTCAACTCACTTTTCTTCTGGGGGGGGGGGGGGGGAGGTCGCTGGAACTACATATTTTCAGATGTGGGGGTCGACGGCCAAATACAGATAATTCTGGGGGTCCTTGGAATAGTTTGAGAGCCACTGATATAGAAAACTGTCATGATTTAGAAGACATTTAGGTCTAAATGGGTTAAAATAAAAGGAAAAAAGAACCCTTTAGAGGCACTACAAGGCAAGCTCCTCCATGGTTTAATTTCCTACTGCTGCCCAAGGGCTGCACAGGGAGTCCAGCATGAGGGGAATACAGAGTGAGACACTCAGACAGGCACAAAGGAAGCTACTGTTGAACTGGTGTACTGTGTAGCAATGGACTGGACAGAATGAGGCCTAACCCAGAGCTTTCAACTGGGCTTGGCGGCTCGAAAGGTTCCCCAGTGATTGAGAGGGAAGCCAGGACGAAGGAATCGGATGGGGGTGTGTGTGTGTTTGTGTGTGTGTGTGTGTGTGTCTTAAAACCATTTTCTCCCCAATTTAGCCGTTTCCCTTTTGTACTGCAAGCCATATACAACCACATGTCTCCACTGCACACATGGGAGTCTCCAGGCGCTTCCTTCCACCTGACACAGTGAGATGTTTTACCGGGACAGCGTTCTGATTACTCTGTCCCTATGACTGACTCCCTAACTGTTAGGGAGTCAACAGACAGTTCCCAATACAACACAAACCTACTAATTGAACCCGGGTCTTACCGATGGTCTGCGAATGTTTTAAATCTATGCCAACCTAAATGTTTATGACTTACTTAAAAAGTAAAGATCTCTCACAAACGGGCCAGGACACTAGGCAGTACATGTCTAAGAGACTGACTGTGAGAATAGCAAAAAGCCTTCATATATTTATTTGCAAGGTATATAATTGTATGAAACACAGAAAGAGGCCGAGTTGGGCCTTTCTGTGTGGAGTTTGCATATTCTCTCCGTGTTCATGTGGGTTTCCCTCCCACCAAGAAACTTTTCATGTTATGTAGGTACAGTAGATCCGGCTGCCATTGCCCTGCCTTGGCCAAACCACACTGGCCTTGGAGGCGAGCTGGAGGCTAGCTGGTGCCTGGGCTCTGGAGAATGGCTGTCCACTGCTCTGGAGAATGGCTGTCCACTGCACCCAATGGTGACTTAATTTTTTCAGGTATGTGTAAATGATCTTGGCAAAAGATTCTCCAAAGCAGAATGAATCACTGATGCTTCCCTGCACTGTATTCAATGAAAGTACTGGGAAAAAAAGCTAAATCAAAACACCCACAGATATTAACCCATTCTGACCGGGCACCCATTTTGGTGTCGGCATCATGTTATGCTTTAGCTATTGAAAAATAGCAGATCTACAAGTTCATATCGCTTGTAGGTCTGCTATTTTTGAAAAATCGAAGAACGACTGACATTTTTATAATCTGATCTCAGGTCAGAATGGGTTCGTCAGACCATACTCAGACAATACTCATTATTATGGTCAATGCCTGTGTGAAAAGTGGGAGTGATTGGTGCAGGCGGTGAGGAGCTACGGAAGTGTTTCTGACACAGCCATTAATTAATTATAGTATGATATGACGATATGATATGATTAACCCACATCAAACTACCAATGCATGGGTCATTTCTTTTGCAGGCTTTATTTAAAAACTCTCTCACAAAACACCAGTGCACATAACAGACATGTACAACTATATATATATAGGGCTTAAAGTGGTTAAGAAAATGAAATGGTTGAGGCTCCTTATATTATTTTCTCCTTTGTCATTTCTTCCATCCAAGATCCAAAACCCCCCCTGGCCTGATCAATGGTTATGCTTAGCATTTCTATCAAGGTGACACCCCTCACCATTGACCAAACTGTTCCATTGCTCTTGAGACGCTGGGTCACTCCGTGTGTGTGTGTGTGTGTGTGTGTGTGTGTGTGTGTGTGTGTGTGTGTGTGTGTGTGTGTGTGTGTGTGTGTGTGTGTGTGTACAATGGGCTGCAACAGAGTCGCACAATCTCTCCTTGCCATTAAACTGAACATATTGATTGATGGAAGGGACTTAATTAATGAAGTGGGTCTTTCTTGTTGTGGCTGTGGGAACCCACAACTCCTGCTTTGGTCAAACAATAAACAGGAGCCTCAGAGCTTTTCACAGCAAATTGAGAGCTATTATGTGTAGCCCAGAGGGCTGAGACTACTTTGAACTGAGCAAAATGGCATGCACACATGTGCACACTGTGTGCGCACACACACACACACACACACACACACTCGTGTGAGACAAAAAGGAATCTTACACATGCACAAAAGCACACACAACAGCCTTGACATAGGCCTACAGAAAAGCAGCAGACATAATTATAGACCAGAGGTGACACACACACACAGAGAGAGAGAGAGAGAGAGAGAGAGAGAGAGAGAGAGAGAGAGAGAGAGAGAGAGAGAGGGCCAGTTGGCTCAGTTCAAGCCCTTTGAATATAGGTTAGGCGCACAGTAATCTTTTAGTCCAGGGTGAAGATGTCATTAGGCTGTATTAGGCAACCTGCTCTAGCACTGACATATTCATATGCAGGCACAGTGTGTGTATAACAACAACAATGAACAGTACATTAAGAGTATGGTGGCACTGGTGGCTGGCAACATGTGTACACACTTTAAAAAGCATTTGAACATGAATGAATGTCCATGTCCATGAGCCGAACAACAGCAAGGAATTGAATTACCTTTTGCTTTTCGTGACAATGACTCCTTTACCTTCATGCAATACAGAATAGACAAAATGTCAGTTAATTAAAATGCTTTTAAAGATAGACAATAGTTGTCTGTTTTCAGAAGCATTTTAATTGACTTTTGTCAATTCAGTTCAGTCAAGCAGTGAAGAAAAAAAAGGGGCGTACTTTATTGCTTGCTAGACATTAAACAAAGTGGCTTCGGGCTATCTTTTGGTATTAGAGTTAATGGCTGGTCTAGTAGTATGTATATGTTATTCATAGAGAGATGTTGTGTGCAGACAGTGCTGTCCTAATATATGCAGCACTAATCTAATGGCAAAAAGGGATCTCCTTAAAAGCTTCAGCCGATTAGGGGAAGAAGAAAAAAACTGAAGCCCGATACCGACTAGAAAAACGCGACATATCCGTACAAAATAACACAAAACAGGGGCTATTTTGGAACAAACCACTCTCTCCGACGGTAAATCCGTGTTTCTGTAAATCAATGAATCCCATTCATAATAAGAAAAGAACCACGAAGATGAATGTCCCTTGTTTTACCCCCACCACCACACTCCTCTCCTCTTTTACCTTCTTTCCTGGAGCCCCGGAGTGGTGGAGTCTGTCCCCGCGCCGCCGACAAGCCTTTTTCTATTATCTCCCAACAGCAGAGTCGGTCTGGGTGTATAAATCCACAATGGTTCGGTTCGGTTCTGCCCTCTCTCTCTCTCTCTCTCTCTGAAGTCTCCTCCTGGCTTGTCTTGAAGACAGGACCAGTCCACTGAGCTCAGCAGCGCCTCCGGTCCATATAAACCCGGGATGGGATCCAGCAGCACAGTCAGTGCGAGCCGCGGCTACCTTTGGGCTACAATGTGGAAACTGTTGGACTGAGAGGGGTCGCTCGGTCTCTATGATTCACACAATGAAACGCATAGTGACACGTGGTACCTTATTGCCCTGTGCTATAGAGTGTAGAGTCTGAAAGGATCAGTGGTGGGAAAAGGTACTGCAAATGTTTTAGTAAAAAAAAAAAAAAAGGTCACACCCGTGTGAAGTGAGGGGCGCTCTTATCATTATACATCATCATCATACATCATCTCATGAACAACTGAACTTATGTGTTTGGTTGGTTAAATGGACGTCATATTTTGACCTAATTTCTCCTTTCATTGGCAATGGCAAAATAGTGAGACTTGTTGGGGGAAAATTTACTGTACTTTTACCTTTGTTTACTTAAGTAAAAGTAGCAATACTGCAATATAGAACTACTTTGTTGCAAGTAAAAGTAAAAGGATTCAATTCAACTTGAGTACTAAAAATACAAAATGTATTGGTATCAAAATGTAGGCCTACTTTTAAAGTACCAAAAGTAGAAAAGTACTAGTAGTATGCAGAATGATTTATTTCAAGTTTTCAAATGTAGGCCTATACAAATATTTTTGGAAAATAGCAGATCTACAAGCTCACAATGCGTCACATCGCCACCAATGCTGAAAGGATAATGTTGAGACCTTTTTAATTAAACTAAAAAATATATATATATAAATAAAAATAATAAATTAATAACAATTACAAAATATAATTCTATTGAAATATTCGGCTATAGGGCCCATCGATGTCAGAAATATTACGTTATTTTAAGATATTTTAGGTATAAGTATCATTACGATATGATTATGATAACAAATTAATCAAGGAAGTGCAGTCAGGCAGATTGATATAAAGGCTAAAAAGTACCCAATGCACAGAGGTGCGCTCCAGCTTCAAAGACAGTGAATGGAAAGATACACAGCGCCATCTGCAGATGATTTGGTGAAATGACATTGAATCATACAATTTTTTTTTTTTTTTTTTTTTTGCTGCTATAGGGACCGGGTTGATTAACGTTTAATAGCACCAGAAAGAAAGAAACACACTGGCTGGGGAAAGACAGTACAATCAGAAAAACGAAGAATAAATCTCACTTAATATTCTGCTGAAATTACATGATTTCTATATTCACTATACGGTTAGCTCATGCTCATGGTACCAGAAACAATGCCCCAAACCTTGGACATTAAATTCACCGTAATACTCTTCTCAAATGTAATATTATTATATTTATATTATGTCATTCTGTGATTGTGTGTTTTACTTAATGTTAACAGAAAAAAGGGAAAGTAAAAAACGTGTGGCCATTACGGGGATCGAACCCGCGACCTTGGCGTTATTAGCACCACGCTCTAACCAACTGAGCTAAACGGCCGACTGCTATTTACTGTGGCCACGTTGTTATATAAAGATCTCGTGGCTAAAGCATAGAGCTGTAGATCCTCTATTCCAGTGGTTCCCAACATCATGTTCTCTCTCCTAATGGTACCAACACCATGTTATCTCTCCTAATGGTACCAACATCATGTTCTCTCCTAATGGTACCAACACCATGTTATCTCTCCTAATGGTACCAGCATCATGTTATCTCTCCTAATGGTACCAACACCATGTTCTCTCCTAATGGTACCAACATCATGTTATCTCTCCTAATGGTACCAACATCATGTTATCTCTCCTAATGGTACCAACATCATGTTGTCTCTCCTAATGGTACCAACATCATGTTATCTCTCCTAATGGTACCAACACCATGTTATCTCTCCTAATGGTACCAACATCAATACAGAATGGATGGAATTGTGTGTCAAGTGTCTAAATGTCATCAGATGGTGGTCCGTGGCTCAAATGGGTCTGAGAGGCTAAATGTCATCAAATGGTGGTCCGTCCATGGCTCAAATGCTGAATAAATACAGAATGAACCGGTGAATGTTTTACGGCCATTAGGAGGGCCTAATACAAATCTTCTCTTATGGGGGTGCCTGGCATATCTCTTCATATGGGGGTCCGCGGCCTAATACAATGTCAATTTAGGGGTCCTTGACATGAAAAGGTTTGGGAACCACTGCTCTAGGCCAGGGGTTCTCAACGTTTTTGGCCGGGGGACCCCTGGAAATGTTTTGGCAATGTCTCGGGACCCCCGCACCGACCCCCAATATAAATTGACTGCCAAAATAACCTTAATAATAGAGACAATACACCATAAATAAATACTGAAACCAGATATAATCATTAAGGAAGGTGTATGCATGTGCTATGTGTAGCCTACTATTATGTAAACTCTTCATTTCCATTTTCCAGCCATTCAGTTGCAAAAAAAAAAAAGAAATAATTTGAAAATGAATTTATTGTACACTGTATGATGATTTGAGGGTTCCATTATTTGAGCTAATGCAACAATAAATACCTGAGCTATTCTGGGAAGATGGTCAGAAGTTGACCCAATGGTGTATTTTATTTTATGGTGCATTTAATCCTTTTGTATAATAATAATAAAAATCGCACCCGTGTGAAGTGAGGGGCACTCTTATTGATTAGGTGATGTAATGATGATGTGAAACAAACGGTGACAAAACAAACTTAAAAAATTAAATGCTCTTTATTGTTAATGGGATTTAATGTTTACAGTGTTGGGGACAAAACAAACATTACGGTAATCTGTCCATTGTCAATGGCGTTTTTAAAACAAACATTGAACTAAAAACAAACATTAATCCACTCTGTCGAGGTGCCAACTTGCCATACTGTACATGGCCTACATAATATGGCATACATACTTACATAACCAGCCGATCACCAAACGTACCTTAGTCACTTCATCAAGAATGGTGGTCCCTTATTGGCCGGTGGACCACACCGACATGCATACATACTTATTGGCTGGTGGACAACACAGACATACAAACCCAGCGTAATAATAATAATCTCATATTTATATATAGCTGTTTTCGTACTCAAAGGCGCTTTACATGGGGTGGAGGAGAAAAACAACTGTAAAAAAACATTAAGGAAAATGCTACGACTAAGGAATAAAATCAATAAAAACAGTGGAGTGATGAGAAAGGGGGCCGTGGAGTTATAGCTGGGGAAAACCGTATTGAAGGGGTGGGTTTTGAATATTTGGAGGCTGGGGGCTTCTCTGAGAGTGTTGGAGAGTACATTCCACAGGGTTGGGGAGTGCATTCCGCAGGGTTGGGGGCCAGCAAAAAAGCAAAGCTCTATCGTTCCCGGGTGCAGTACTTCGTCCTGGGGACCTCAAGGAGGCTGGCGCCACCAGACCTGAGAGGGCGGGAGGGGACATGACGTTTGAGGAAGTCAAAAGGTGGGGGGGGGGGGGGCCATATTGTTCAGTGCCTTGTAGGTGTGGAAAGAAAGGATAAAATTAGAACAAAGAAAAGAGGTTATTAAAATGGACACCTTGATTGGTTTGTGAGCAAAACCTGCTCAGAGTTATGAAGGACAGTAGTTGCAGCACATGACCCACGTGTTACATGAACGCCCTACGCCTAGGAACGCTACACTAGTGGTGATTTCAGAAGGCGGAGGGGGTGAGCAGCAGCGAATGCTGATGGTTACAGTTGGGTGGTGGTGAAAGACAGAAAGAGTGTGACCTCTCTCGCTCTCTTTCGAAGGTTCATACACACACTTTGGTAGCGGCCCATCTGTGGCAGTGTGAGTGTTCTTAAGGCTCGTGAAGACGGCGCTCCCCAAGCCCTAGTGGTGGGCGAAGGCTGTTCTCTGTCCATCGTATCTCTTCCCGATCCATGCTATCGTCCGACGTAGTCATTGTAGCTGGAAGATCGTCATCCAGGTAAAGTGCAGCTGCCCAGGTCTAGTATATCACTTTACCTTGTTTAATTCTGGAAAGAGTTCTTGAATGACGATGTCCAACAGCACATAAGTCAGCTGATGAAAAAATATATAGGGTTATAAGGATGAAAAGCCATCTAAGAAGACATTGTTAAATTGTATTGCTGTATCTGTGGATCTACCAGTATATTTCAAAACTCAACAAAATATAGTTTATTTGCTGTGTGTGTGTGTGTGTGTGTGTGTGTGTGTGTGTGTGTGTGTGTGTGTGTGTGTGTGTGTGTGTGTGTGTGTGTGTGTGTGTGTGTGTGTGTGTGTGTGTGTGTGTGTGTGTGTGTGTGTGTGTGTGTGTGTGTGTGTGTGTGTGTGTGTGTGTGTGTGTGTGTGTGTGTGTGCGCGTGTGTATCAGGGTACCTGTTTGTTAAGAACTGGCTGTTGTAGTCCATCAAAGAGCAAGCGTACTCCTTCATACTTGGCTTCTTCTCCGATACACATTTCTAGGAGATCTGAGGAAAAACAAATTAAGTGATTAAGTATACCATATTATCTTACACAATTACATGTATTATATTACAAAACAATATCACTTACACAGCAGCTTTATTAATGTTCAATTGAAAGATTAAACTGGCAATGTAAGTCAACGGAAATTTTCGAATCCAAACGCACCCCAAGTTTAGAGTGTTTTATAAGGTTTGTTTAAAAATGTCACATGTCTAGTACAGGCATTCATGACATCCTAGAAATATTAGAACTATAAAAAAACAACAACTGAATGAATACCTGGAATATAACTTAGCATCTCCTCAAATGTCCTTTTCGCCCTCTTTTGTATGTCCGCAGTTGACCTTGGTTGACTGTTTTCTCTGAACACAGCATCTGGTTGAGCAAAGAATACATAAGAGATCAAAGTAGCTACAAAGACTCAGCAGCCACACTGCCTTCCGCAGGGCGAGCAAAGAATAAAAAATATTTTGTATACATTTTGAACTTGATGAATGGGACATTCAGCGTAATGAGTACTTTTACTTTTGGCACTTTAAGTACATTTTGACACCAGTAGTTCAGTACTTTTACAGACTTTTACTTGAAATGGAGTACGTATTTCTATATTGCAGTATTGCTACTTTTACTTAAGTAAAACATTTGAGTACTTTTTCCACCACTGCAGATATCTAACCGGATTTGTGTAAGTAAATCTTGTGGTTACCGCAACGGCACCTCGAAGGCACGCTGGGCAAGACCTAAGCTGTAGAGGCTATCATTTGTTTTGGGCGGAAGTTGCAGGATTTTGGCGGAAACTACCGCTCAAAGAAATGACGTTGATGCTTTACAAATCAGTTTACATTCTCTGTGAATGAAACAAGTGTTGCGATTGGTCGGAATAATGTCGTATCCGGGGGGAAAATACATTTGTCGGATGTTCCGGACCGACACTTCCGCTGATAGCGTCTCTGACTCTCTGCGTTAGGTTGTGACCAGGCTTTTCTCTCTGCATTAGGTTGTGACCAGGCTTTTCTCTCTGCATTAGGTTGTGACCAGGCTTTTCTCTCTGCGTTAGGTTGTGACCAGGCTTTTCTCTCTGCGTTAGGTTGTGACCAGGCTTTTCTCTCTGCGTTAGGTTGTGACCAGGCTTTTCTCTCTGAGTTAGGTTGTGACCAGGCTTTTCTCTCTGCCTTAGGTTGTGACCAGGCTTTTCTCTCTGCGTTAGGTTGTGACCAGGCTTTTCTCTCTGCGTTAGGTTGTGACCAGGCTTTTCTCTCTGCCTTAGGTTGTGACCAGGCTTTTCTCTCTGTCTTAGGTTGTGACCAGGCTTTTCTCTCTGTCTTAGGTTGTGACCAGGCTTTTCTCTCTGTCTTAGGTTGTGACCAGGCTTTTCTCTCTGCGTTAGGTTGTGACCAGGCCTTTCTCTCTGCGTTAGGTTGTGACCAGGCCTTTCTCTCTGCGTTAGGTTGTGACCAGGCTTTTCTCTCTGCGTTAGGTTGTGACCAGGCTTTTCTCTCTGCGTTAGGTTGTGACCAGGCTTTTCTCTCTGCGTTAGGTTGTGACCAGGCCTTTCTCTCTGCGTTAGGTTGTGACCAGGCTTTTCTCTCTGCGTTAGGTTGTGACCAGGCTTTTCTCTCTGTCTTAGGTTGTGACCAGGCTTTTCTCTCTGTCTTAGGTTGTGACCAGGCTTTTCTCTCTGCGTTAGGTTGTGACCAGGCTTTTCTCTCTGCGTTAGGTTGTGACCAGGCTTTTCTCTTCGCAGATGAGCCTATACAATGTGACGTAATTTGAGGTTCGGGGGGGGGGGGGGGCGGGTACCGTCCTAAAGTCGCTCTTCGGTGCTACTGAAAGTTTCTGACGAGGCGGAATCATTTCGGCACTACAGCGCCGAAACAGAGGTAAAATAGGAGTATGAATCGGCCCTAACCCTAACCCTAACCTCGTAGGAGGGTGATGAGCGACACCAGGCGGTACTCCTGGGCCACTCGGTCCAGTTTGGCCTGGAGGCAGTAGTCCGTGTAGGCCTCAAGCGTGTTCTTGAACAGGATCCTCCCGCCCATTAGCAGGTGGTGCAGCCAATCAGGGATGTGGAACACCACGCGGCCTGCGGGAGGCAGGCAGGGGGAATTGAACAACAGACGGATCAGAAAGATACAATCGACCTTTTGCCATCAGAGTTTGAAGGTGCTCGCTTTCAGCAAAGCAACGTCCTGCTGCTTCCTGCATTATGTGCACATTCAAAACAGGTGGTAGGCAGGGCCGTTGAGTGATATCCAACGAGCACTCCCAAACTCCAACACATAGAAAAACAATCACCTGCAAGGAAAGAAAGAAGCTCTAACACTTTGCAGATAGAAAGAGGATACAGTAATTGAAGCTTTCCGTACAGCTGCAATAGAGCATCGAAGTCTGACGTCACTTTCAGTAGAGGGCGTCAGTCCCCAGGTTCATGTATTTGTTTAGTTGCATTGAAATCCCCATTGAGGCGATTTTAGATCGCCTCATATAACAACTGTGTTTGAAAAATAAACATGTCATCCCGGCCGCTTCACTCATATGGATATGAAGAATCAACTGACTGAGAGAAAACGCTAATGTTACTGCTGCTGAATGAGTTAGATTTTCGCTAGAAGCAGACTGTATCATATATGAGTGACTGACTGTTGCAAACGATACAGAGACACCTCCCTGACAATAACGCCGAGACAGCTTGTTTATTTTTGGACCACAACGCTTATAGTAGACGATATTAAGATCACCCCATGTTATTCTCCATAGGGAAATTACTTCCGCGAACCAGGGGAATCGAAGGGATGAGCGAGTTACGTCAGGACTTCGGTGCTCTATGTTGGTGAGTTTGACGCCGTTTAAAATACAATCAGATAGGACTGTCCTGTTTGGATGAATGGGCTACTGGGAACTAAGTTGCATCTAGTCGACCACCCTGCCATTAACTTATATGGCAAGATGGCCTTGGTGTGCATATGGTCAGTGAGAGAGAAGCAGTCTGTGAACATGGGTGGTAGTCAGACTGTGATCAAAGGACGATTTGCCATATCTGGGGCATTATGAAACCAGTGGCGTTGCCAGGAATTACATTTTGGGCAGGCAAGATGTGTTGTCGTCGTCCGTCTACACGTACATATACATACATACACACACACACATCGTTACAAAACATTTTATATTTGGAATTAATTTGATTTCTGGTATGTTTATTTTGTTTTTATTATATTTTTAAATTTTTAAATTAGTTTGAGAAAGCTGATGGTCCATGATGGCAACCATGCTCCTAATTATTCGCTTCTCTTGTCTATGGATATATATGCAGATTCAAACAAAGAGCCCACTTACCGATATGCATTAAGGAGTCATAAACTTACCGATATGCATTAAGGAGTCATAAACTTACCGATATGCATTAAGGAGTCATAAACTTACCGATATGCATTAAGGAGTCATAAACTTACCGATATGCATTAAGGAGTCATAAACTTACCGATATGCATTAAGGAGTCATAAACTTACCGATATGCATTAAGGAGTCATAAACTTACCGATATGCATTAAGGAGTCATAAACTTACCGATATGCATTAAGGAGTCATAAACTTACCGATATGCATTAAGGAGTCATAAACTTACCGATATGCATTAAGGAGTCATAAACTTACCGATATGCATTAAGGAGTCATAAACTTACCGATATGCATTAAGGAGTCATAAACTTACCGATATGCATTAAGGAGTCATAAACTTACCGATATGCATTAAGGAGTCATAAACGCCCTCCACTGTGATCACTTCCATGAAGCAGTTCTGATTGTGTCTCTTCTCAGCCATCTCTGACAAGTTGGCATTGTTTTTGAAGAGCTCATTGGACAGCTGATCAGAGGGGAAACAACTCTGTAAAAAAGGCCCAATTTCTACTCATGCGATGGCATCACATGCTGTTAACCCATTCTGACCTGAGATCAGATTAAAAAAATGTCTATTACATCCTGACAGTTTCATTATTAACCCATTCTGACCTGAGATCAGATTAAAAAAATGTCAGTGGTTCTTCGATTTTTCAAAAATAGCAGACCTACAAGCTCGTAGCGCGCCACTCGGTGGCGCGCTATGAGCTTGTAGATCTGCTATTTTTCAATAGCTAAAGCATAATATAATGCCAACACCAAAATGCGTGCCCGTTCAGAATGGGTTAACAGCAGAGTGCTGTGATGTTTGTACTTTTTCCTTTTCGTTGTATGTGTCTATGAGTTAACAAACTATTCAAATATGTCTTCCCTGTGTATTCTTGGTTTCTGTCAACACCAACCAGGCAAACCAGGTATACTTAGTGAACTGGTGGGTGTGGCCACATAAAAACATAATGTAAACACTTTCTGTACACTTTTTTGAAAAAAACCTTTCTCCTAGTATAATCGTAGTACCTGACAATCATGTTTGAGTGGGGGAAAAAAATCACAGCACTCCATCTTTAACATATTAAACAATGATCTGATGATTACTAACCCTTTTGTCAATTCCTGAGGTGGGGCTCAGGATGGTGAGTTCAGGACTGTTCGGTTTGGGTTTGGGAGATTTGCAGGAATTGCGGAAGGACTTAATAAAAGGCTCCAGATGCTGTCCTTTCTAGGGGGGGGGGGGGGGGGGGGGCACAGAGCAGAGTATCAGTCTATGTTACGATTTTAGTTCTATTTTCTAGACAAAATGCTTATATGCTCAAGGGGGTGGATAGTCGTCAGAGGCAATCACCTGGTTATACAGTATAGCCTGTAGCTAGTCTCGCGTTGCCAGACGGTTGTCTCCCACACTTTTCAAACGCTTCCATCATACAGTCTGGAGAACTATCATGAGTACGCCATAAAGCCTCCTCCCCACTTCCGTTTCGTCTTTACAGTCGTGCAAATGTATCCCAATATGAATATAAATCATCTATAAGAAGATATAGCTTGCTGCTCAGCAGAAATGGAAATAAAATACAATGTAAAGATATTTTAAAATATATTTTCGTGAACGGAAATGGTAGCTTCGTCACTCGGAATTCGGGAGGTGTAATTCCAGACTCTATATAGCATTTGGAGATTGTGGAATTGTGCACGTTCGTTAGGGACTGTTAGCACGGTGACATGCAGGAATGGGTTTGATGTGATTAAAGCTATTGTAATGAATAATACATTATTTTAACCAATCTGTGTGGTAGAGTATAATACAATGTAACCAGCACATCAGCGGTTGGACACGCACGCACATACGCACACATGCAGCACACACGAGCAGCACATACTCATGCTTTACTCACCTCTATTATCAGTTTGCTGGGCACAGCCTTAAAGATTTTCCCTGTGAAACAACGTTTATCGAGAGATAAAGATTTCAGCAATCCTTCATTTGGCACCGTTTTGTGTGTCATTGTTTGGCGTATTTTTTCTGCATCGTTAACCACTTTCTACTTTCAACAAAAACAGTCAAAGAAATTAAAAAAAAAAAGTCAAAAGTGCGAGCCGATCCACAAGCACAAAACGTAACACATTGCAGTGCGTTGTGAGCTTGTGGATCTATTTAAAGGGACACTTCACCCTTTTTGCTAAAAGATATATGTTAATGACGTTTAGAAGCTTTAGAACACTTTCCTGGGGGTCTTTATGTGTGTAATATGTGGTTTTAGATATTTTAGATTGTAGCAGTGAGCCTGTTGTCTCTGATGTCATGGACACTGGGCTCACTTCCTTCCTGGACTACATGTTGTCTCAGTAAGACAGCTCTCCCCCTATCCACAAGGAGGAGCAGTGCACCAAAGAATTATGGGAATTGTAGTCCAGGAAGGTAGTGAGACCAGTGTCCATGACATCAGAGACAACAGGCTCACTGCTACAATCTAAAATATCTAAAACCACATATCACACACATAAATACCCCCAGGAAAGTGATCTAAAGCTTCTAAACGTCATTAACATATATTTTTTTGCAAAAAGGGTGAAGTGTCCCTTTAAGCTCTTCATTGTATGATGAATATAAAAGGGCTTAAGTGATTAACCCTTTTGGTGTTTCAAGCATTCTGTTATACTTTGGCTATTGAAAAATAGCAGATCTACAACAGAGTGGCACGCTATGAAAATATTTATTTCAGAAAACTGGAGGATTTAGAAGATTTTCTTTTTAATTTTGAGGTCTGGCCTAAATGGGTTAAGTCAAGGTTATCAGAAAACAAACACTACTGGGAGAAGTAGTGTTTGTCCCATTAGGCAACACCAGGCAGCCCGATAACCTACCAAGGTTGACATCAGGTAACCTCTTGGTCCGGAACTGAGATTCCATATGTGGGGAAAGGAAGTCAGCGAGAAGCTGGCTGTTGCTCAGCTCTGGATGCTGCAGAAGGTTCTGCAAGAAGAACCCACACGGCTATTTATATTGTCTGTTGACTGATCTGGTGTATGTATATATATATATATATATATATATATATATATATATATACACATGTATACTACTACTTACTTTGATGTTTTCAAAGGCACAGGAAACTAAAACTGTATTCCCAGATATGGAATTGTATTATAAATAAATAAATGATGGGTACAATTTAAATACAGATGGAATCATGTATGCCAGTTTTAAATTACGTTCACTTCCCTGCACAGTAGATGCACAGAAAATGGTTTCATCTAATTGTTGTTCATTTACAGACACATTGACCTATATGTGCCTGTAGCATGCCTGTCTGCAGCATGCCTGTCTGCAGCATGCCTGTCTGCAGCATGCCTGTCTGCAGCATGCCTGCCTGCAGCATGCCTGTCTGCAGCATGCCTGCCTGCAGCATGCCTGTCTGCAGCATGCCTGTCTGCAGCATGCCTGCCTGCAGCATGCCTGTCTGCAGCATGCCTGCCTGCAGCATGCCTGCCTGCAGCATGCCTGTCTGCTGCATGCCTGTCTGCAGCATGCCTGTCTGCAGCATGCCTGTCTGCAGCATGCCTGCCTGCAGCATGCCTGTCTGCAGCATGCCTGTCTGCAGCATGCCTGTCTGCAGCATGCCTGCCTTCAGCATGCCTGTCTGCAGCATGCCTGTCTGCAGCATGCCTGTGTGCAGCATGCCTGTCAGATCCAGAATGAAAGGGTTTTAGACTCGCACCTGCAGGTACTCCTGGAACTCCTCCCGTTTCGATGACAGGAACTCATAATTCTTCGGCCCAATGATTCTCTTGGACGGCAACTGCGCATCTGGGAAAGGCCCTATGAAGAGTGTAACAATTTTACACAGAAGACTGTGTATAGTACACTAAAATATAGTACATGCTATAGAAGTGTATAATGAATTACCATAAAACATTATGGAAGTAATATGTTTGAAAAACTACCTACCGTGGAACTCAGTGAGCTTGGATTCAAGGACATAGAACTCTGTGTATCTTCTGTACACACACCAGTTCTCAGCCTTATGCCCCACTGCACACACAAGCACAGAGCAGACATATCAGAAAAGGTTATATGTATCATGTGATTTAAAACAAAAAGTGTGTTTAGAACAAAATGCTGAATGGCAACACATCCGTATGCATTCTATCCCTTTTGCATGGCTTAGCTACAAACATACAGACGGCTGCCGTGGGTATTTTCGTCTCGGCGCACATGACCTGTTGCTGTCCATCAGCGGTGGTGCTGAGTCATTCACTAATTGAAGCATAAAGTGACAGTGTTGCTTAATCCTGTCCTCTGTGTGGTTTCTATAGAGGGTATGTGCATGCTTAAAGTGAATGGCACATCAAGTGGCAAATCGAGTGGCAAAGCAACATGCTTTTCTGTGTGGATGTCTGGGCTGTCAAGGCCAGAAAGTAGTTTTTTGCCACTCAGTAGGCGTTCCTGCATAACTTCCTGGTTTGGTGATGTCTCGCTCTCAAACCATCAGTAAACTCGAGCCCTGACCTGCTGCTTTGTGGTCATTGCGCTCCACAATGAGACAGAACACTGACCTGCTGCTTTGAGGTCATTGCGCTCCACAATGAGACAGAACACTGACCTGCTGCTTTGCTGTCATTGCGCTCCACAATGAGACAGAACACTGACCTGCTGCTTTGTGGTCATTGCGCTCCACAATGAGACAGAACACTGACCTGCTGCTTTGCGGTCATTGCGCTCCACAATGAGAGAACACTGACCTGCTGCTTTGCGGTCATTGCGCTCCACAATGAGACAGAACACTGACCTGCTGCTTTGCGGTCATTGCGCTCCACAATGAGAGAACACTGACCTGCTGCTTTGCGGTCATTGCGCTCCACAATGAGAGAACACTGACCTGCTGCTTTGCGGTCATTGCGCTCCACAATGAGACAGAACACTGACCTGCTGCTTTGCGGTCATTGCGCTCCACAATGAGACAGAACACTGACCTGCTGCTTTGCGGTCATTGCGCTCCACAATGAGACAGAACACTGACCTGCTGCTTTGCGCTCATTGCGCTCCACAATGAGACAGAACACTGACCTGCTGCTTTGCGGTCATTGCGCTCCACAATGAGACAGAACACTGACCTGCTGCTTTGCGCTCATTGCGCTCCACAATGAGACAGAACACTGACCTGCTGCTTTGCGGTCATTGCGCTCCACAATGAGACAGAACACTGACCTGCTGCTTTGCGGTCATTGCGCTCCACAATGAGACAGAACACTGACCTGCTGCTTTGCGGTCATTGCGCTCCACAATGAGACAGAACACTGACCTGCTGCTTTGCGCTCATTGCGCTCCACAATGAGACAGAACACTGACCTGCTGCTTTGCGCTCATTGCGCTCCACAATGAGACAGAACACTGACCTGCTGCTTTGCGCTCATTGCGCTCCACAATGAGACAGAACACTGACCTGCTGCTTTGAGGTCATTGCGCTCCACAATGAGACAGAACACTGACCTGCTGCTTTGCGGTCATTGCGCTCCACAATGAGACAGAACACTGACCTGCTGCTTTGCGGTCATTGCGCTCCACAATGAGACAGAACACTGACCTGCTGCTTTGCGCTCATTGCGCTCCACAATGAGACAGAACACTGACCTGCTGCTTTGCGCTCATTGCGCTCCACAATGAGACAGAACACTGACCTGCTGCTTTGCGCTCATTGCGCTCCACAATGAGACAGAACACTGACCTGCTGCTTTGCGCTCATTGCGCTCCACAATGAGACAGAACACTGACCTGCTGCTTTGAGGTCATTGCGCTCCACAATGAGACAGAACACTGACCTGCTGCTTTGCGGTCATTGCGCTCCACAATGAGACAGAACACTGACCTGCTGCTTTGCGGTCATTGCGCTCCACAATGAGACAGAACACTGACCTGCTGCTTTGCGCTCATTGCGCTCCACAATGAGACAGAACACTGACCTGCTGCTTTGCGGTCATTGCGCTCCACAATGAGACAGAACACTGACCTGCTGCTTTGCGCTCATTGCGCTCCACAATGAGACAGAACACTGACCTGCTGCTTTGAGGTCATTGCGCTCCACAATGAGACAGAACACTGACCTGCTGCTTTGCGGTCATTGCGCTCCACAATGAGACAGAACACTGACCTGCTGCTTTGCGGTCATTGCGCTCCACAATGAGACAGAACACTGACCTGCTGCTTTGCTGTCATTGCGCTCCACAATGAGACAGAACACTGACCTGCTGCTTTGCGGTCATTGCGCTCCACAATGAGACAGAACACTGACCTGCTGCTTTGCGGTCATTGCGCTCCACAATGAGACAGAACACTGGAACCTGCTCGCTCTTGGCGTCGTCGTCGTCGTCACAGACGCAGGGGATGGTGACGCTCCAGGCGGACAGGTCACGAGGAGCCGTGACGAGGTCCACGGGGTCGGGGAAGTCATCCTCCAGGACCATCATGGCCTCTTCTGCCTTGGTGGGAGGGAGAGGGGTGTGCATGTGCACGCGTGCGTGCGTGTGTGTGTGCATGTGTGTGTGTGAGTGAGAGAGAGTCATAGTTACTAGGACTGTAACGGTACACATGTTCATACTTCATACCAAACCATTTTGCTACGGGCCATTCGGTACGGTACGTCGGTACAGGCGTGTATACCGAACGAAGAAGAAAACCAAAAAAAGTAGGGATGCACCGAAAAGGAAATTCTTGGCCGAAAACCGAATACCCGAATATGATTCATATTATATTTTTTCCTACCATTACTTAATGCCGTCATGGCCGTACCTTAAAGCTACCTGATTTATGGCAAAATAAATGGTTATGGCAAAACTTAACTTAAATAATAATCGGTATTATGGGTCCATAAATGCATTAATTGCATACACTATTCGGTGATATATTTTCCTCCTCCTCCACCAGCCCAGAGGAGGAGGATGGCAGCATGGTCCATCTAGGCCAGTCTTACCATATTGTCCTCCTCCTCCACCAGCCCAGAGGAGGAGGATGGCAGCATGGTCCATCTAGGCCAGTCTTACCATATTGTCCTCCTCCTCCTCCACCAGCCCAGAGGAGGAGGAGGATGGCAGCATGGTCCCTCTAGGCCAGTCTTACCATATTGTCCTCCTCCTCCTCCACCAGCCCAGAGGAGGAGGAGGATGGCAGCATGGTCCCTCTAGGCCAGTCTTACCATATTGTCCTCCTCCTCCTCCACCAGCCCAGAGGAGGAGGAGGATGGCAGCATGGTCCCCTCCATGGTGGTGCTCTTGAACACTCCTTTGATCTTGCTGCCGATGCGGCTGACCCTGGAGGACTCGCCCCTCCTCGACCTGCAGGACACACAAAGAAGAGCTCAGACAGACAGACAGACAGACAGACAGACAGACAGACAGACAGACAGACAGACAGACAGACAGACAGACAGACAGACAGACTGACAGACCTAAGCTTGTGGTTTGACGAGTGGATATGGAAATAATTATTGGTTGAAGGTTGACGATTTTAAACTCAACATTTTGTCATCGACTACAAATCAACGGTTACTGTTACTAATGTTACTGCATGCGGAAACCAGCCAACAAGGACAAATGCAGTGTCACATGTGACGTGACTGCCTGTGAGATTAACCCATTTAGGCCTGACGTTGATTTTATTTTTTTCTAATTAAAAAAACAAAAAAACTCATGTTTCTATATCAGTGGTTCTCAATATTTCAAAAATTATATGTAATTGGCCTCCGCCCACCATCTGAAAATATGTTGTTCCAGGGACCTCCCCCAGAAGCAACGATTTTAGTTAAAAATGTTCGCTCTTAAATTCAAAGACTTGCACTACATTTTCTCGATTATTCGAAAATAGCAGACCTACAAGCTCGTAGCGCTATTTTTCAAAACGCTAAATTATAACAATGTTTAAAACACCAAAAGGGGTCCCCGCCCAAAATGGGTTAAAGGTTTTATGACATTAATTTTCATTTATTTTTTCTTTTAGGTTTTATGACCTCAATTACACCCAAAAAACCTGTACTTTGAACATTCAGTGGATTTTATGTGGTCTGAAGTTTTCTTTGGGGTTTTTTGGGCCTTTTGAGCTACAATGAAAACAGGCAACACAGTCCCTGTGGGCACATCTAGCGACTCAGGAGCGTGAACTTGAAGCTCAAGTTTTCTTCTTCGTGGGTTTTTTAGACAGCTGGTGGATGGAAAATAAGCTCCACCTCCGCGCCCGACGGACGCTACGGACAGTCTCAAATGGACGCGACGGACAGACTTAAATGGAAGCCGCGCACAAGCGTGAAAATGAAGCGCGTCACCCGGCAGTGATAGGCACTAGCCAATGGAACAGATGCAGCCTGCAGCCCATCCACTGGGAGGAGTTGCTCTTGTAGTTGTCTTCTTTCACGCTGTCAAACGCCCCCTGGGAGGGATTTGTAAAGCCATGTCGAGGGATACAGGAAGACATCTGGGCAGTGGGCAGCTCGAACTGCTCGAAGTAACATATATGTCCAAATTGTTAACAAAACATTGAAAAATCGTCTGAAGAAATAAAGTAAAGCATTGGTTCTCATGTTTGCTTCAGATCACCCCTGTAATCTTTTCATCCATGGCACCCCTGGCTGAATTACATTGTCATTTACTGTAACCCTGATCCATGACATTGAAAATAACTTTATATTTATAAAATAGCCCGTTCTCTTCACCATGTGCTGCCCTTCTCATCATTATTATCCATCTCCGTGGTGGTCTAGTGGTTAGGGTGCGGCGCTCTCACCGCCGCGGCCCGGGTTCGATTCCCGGTTAGGGAACACTGTTTTATGATGAATTCCTGTTCTGTTCTTTAACTATATAGAAGTGTCTATTTGTACGTCTTTAATGTTTTGATGAATTGAACAATGTGGACCCTGTTGTAAACAAGTGTAATGCTTAATTGGGTCGTCCACTCACAGTTAACAGTCTTTGTATTGAGTTTGTGCTTGAAATGTATTGTAATTCTGCAAACTGTTAATAAATATTTAAATCAATCAATCAAAAATCTCCTTCTCACCGCCGGGTGACACACGCTTGTCGGCAGCTTACATCTGACGCCGCGCGGAGGAGAGCGTCAGATGTAAGTTGGCCGTCGCGGCGAAAACAAAACTAGTTTTAAAACTCCTCGGCTGGGAGGCGAACTCGGGTTGCCCATTCTAAAGGCACGTAGGTTAACCAGTCGACTAGACAGTCATAAGTCCATAGCCAAGTAGCAACACAGCACCATACAGCCTACACTAGAATGCGCCTTTGTCTGTGTCAACATCTTGTCAATCAATTGTCCCTCTCACGCCCACCAAGAAATAGAGGACTACAGGCGTTTAAATAGGCTTCCGTGTGCGTCTCCTCTAGGAACCGCCCAAAGCCCCGGAAGGATTTAAAGTGAGACCTGACGCGACGGACTTCTGACGCTTTCACGCCTGCCAGTGTATTCACAGCCAGTGAAACAGTGACAGTGATGTCACTTACTGCCGGCAAATCAGAGCACCTGTTTGAGCCAGAAAACCCCAGATCACAGAAAATCTACTGAATGTTAAAAGTTTGTTTTTTGGGTGCAATTGAGATTAGAAAACCTAAAAAAAACAAGAACAATTCCAAAACGTTTTTTTTAATGTCACAATCCCTTTAAGCAAAGCCCCGTCGCCCGTCCTACCTGAAACCCCCCCCACATGTATTGAACATTATCGAAAGTATAACATTGGGCTTATATAAGTTGCTTATGGAAAATCTTTTCAATGTGGTCAGAAACACACCGTACACACAGTACAAACGTCAGCGACGTCACGCACACACAATACTGTGGACCGCGGTACCCACCTGCTCACCCTGCAGTTCTTATACGCACACACAATACTGTGGACCGCGGTACCCACCTGCTCACCCTGCAGTTCTTATACGCACACACAATACTGTGGACCGCGGTACCCACCTGCTCACCCTGCAGTTCTTGGCAGGAGACACAGCAGCCGGTCTCAGGAGTTGGTGGAAGTACTGCAGAAGGAGATGGAACAAGACCATCATCCATACTGACATATGATACTGTACCTGGCAACCTTCTCACAGGAGCCTCTGAATTTCTCCAGTTAAAACCCTTTTTGGGCGGGATCCCCTTTTGGTGTTAGCACTATGTTGTGCTTTAGCTATTGAAAAATAGCAGATCTACAAGCTCATAGCGCGCCACCGAGTGGCGCGCTACGAGCTTGTAGGTCTGCTGTTTTTGAAAAATCGAAGAACGACTGACATATAGAAACATAGCTTTTTCAGAAAACTGTCAGGATGTAGAAGACATTTTTAGAATCTGATCTCAGGTCAGAATGGGTTAATCTCCCGATGCAATTTTGCCATGCACGCACAAGCGACCCTGCTTTACATGCACACACACACAAACATGTGTGATATGTGCCCTGGGCAAATTAGTTGTCATTAATCCATTTAGGCCTGACGTCGAAAAAAAAAAAAAAAATCATCTAAATCCTGACAGTTTCCTGAAAAACCTCATGTTTCTGTATCAGTGGTGCTCAATATCTCATGTCAAGGACCCCAAAAAAAATGATATGTAATCAGCCACCGAACCCCACCTGAAAATATGTTGTTCCAGGGACCCCTCAGAAGCAAAGATTCGAGTTAAAAACGTTCACTGTGAAATAATATATATCAATGATTTGCACCACATTTTCGCCATTTTTCTAAAATAGCAGACCTACAAGCTCGTAGCGCGCCACTCGGTGGCTCGCTATGAGCTTGTAGATCTGCTATTTTTCAATTGCTAAATCATGACATAATGCTAACACCAAAAGGGGTTCCCACCCAGAATGGGTTAAGCATAGAATGCCATAGATGCTGACCTCATCGCTGTCACAGAACATGGGGATGAACACATTCTCCAGGAGGGACAGGACATGCTCATGGGCCTCAAATAAACACGCCATGGTTTGTAGCTTCACCACTTCTTCATACGGGCCCTGAGCAACTGGGGACAAGAACACCAAATCAGAATCGGAAAACAGCTCGATTTCTAGAAATGTGAGTGATATAAACAGCTCTACACAAAAGTAAAGCAGATGTTTATACATGACCACAACACACGGTGTGTCATCATCTCTATTGATCTTCTTATTCATGTTGAAAAAAACATTTTAACAACATTGTATGTGCCCAAGACGTCCACAGACGTCCTATAGGAACTATCCCATGCAGTGCCCAGGACGTCTGTACACATCTTGGGGAATTTATTTATTTATTATTATTAATTTTTCTCTTGTTGTTTTAAACACAACAGAATGCAATACACCAACACAGCAGTCTGACTGCGATCCTTTCTACGTACTGTTGCGGATTTCTTCCACCACAACGGGGTCAAAGCGGATCTTGTCGACGCTCTCTTCCAAACAATACGTCTTATAGATGTTCTTCACCTCCTCCTGCTTCTCAGAGGCCGTCATCTCAGGGCACAGAATCTTAACGCTGAACTCCTCTAAGGATTACAGAAGGGGTCAGGACAGTCAGACTATACCCACGCTCATGTACCATGAGCAGCAACACTTCAAATCATTGGGGTCGTTTTTTACTTGTATTTGGAGGACGTGAACATATGGCACGACACGTTTCAAACTCTGTGCTGGAACATCGCCAGCCTTCCCACGTAAATCACGCCAGAACATAATTTTGAGTAGACTAAGTTGATTTTGCAGTGCCAAGAGAGCGAGCACTCGACAACACACAGAACTCTCAAAACAATGTGTTATGCCAGGTGTTCACTTGTCCATCACAGAACAGAACCAGGTTAAATAAGGTTAAGAAGAAACTTGAACCATACCCTAACGTCCCTGCACTGGACATACTTAGTTCCAACTACATACTTCCTCCACTACAGGGCACCCCTGACAGTTATAAGAAGAATTCGCCCCTGGCCCCAGGAACTATGTATGGTTATATGTTCTATGTGTTTAACCCATTTTGGGGGGAACCCCTTTTGGTGTTAGCATTATGTTATGCTTTAGCTATTGAAAAATAGCAGATCTACAAGCTCGTAGCGCGCCACTCGGTGGCGCGCTATGAGCTATTTTGAAAAATCGAAGAATGACTGACACAGAAACATAGCTTTTTCAGAAAACTGTCAGGATGTAGAAGACATTTTCAGAATCTGATCTCAGGTCAGAATGGCTTAACCCGTTCTGAACGGGAACCCATTTTGGTGTTAGCATCATGTTATGCTTTAGCTATTGAAAAATAGCAGATCTACAAGCTCATATCGCGCCACCGAGTGGCGCGATACGAGCTTGTAGGTCTGCTATTTTTTTTAAATCGAAGAACGACTGACATTTTTAGAATCTGATCTCAGGTCAGAATGGGTTAATCAGACCAGTGTGTGTCCAGTGGAAACCTCGTTTGAATCTGATCTCAGGTCAGAATGGCTTAAACGCACTGTGGTCTCAATTAGACGTGAACTCTCCTGGTATGAAGGTAACCTAATATAAATGATAGTAAATGGAGTGTTTCTTGTACCGACAGTGAGGTAGAACTGGAGCACATGGACGGCCCCCTCCTGTCTCAGGAAGTTCCTGAAGCGGGACAGCAGATCATGATGCTCTCTGATCTCCTTCAGGTCCAACCTCAGCACCTGCAGAGAGAGAGAGAGAGAGAGAGAGAGAGACAGAGAGAGACAGAGAGAGAGAGAGAGAGAGAGGGGTGAAGAGTTGAAAGAGAAAGACATCTGCGTCTGCTCATCCCAATCTTGCAGGTGTGCGACGGAGGGGGGAGGAAATGGTTTAGTTCAACGCAGACACGCAGTGTGTGCAACGGGAGAAGCTACTCACAGAGTGGTTTTCGTAGCGAGTATCAGAGAACATTTGCAGGAAAGGCACCAAAGCTGAAGTTGGCTCTGTGGCTTCCTCAGGCTGAAAAAACAAAACAAAAACACATTGTTGTTTTAAATCACTCCCATTTCAAATATATAATATACAAACATATATGGAGATCTAAGGGTTTGAGGTTTGCGGTCAGATGTGGATTTGCTGGTATGCTATGTGGGCATTTACCATGACATCAGGGATCTCCATCCCTGATGACGTCATCACTTTCCCATGTATGGCGATTTTGAGTGACTGACTGACTGACGGACAAAGATTCATAGTAAATGTGACCTACAGTCGCAATAAATACATTGATTAATATACTGTTCAACATGCAAACGTACTTGGGAGTTGTTGTTGTTGTTGTTGTTGAAGAATAGAAGAATCAAACGATTTGCTGTGTCCTGAAATTGCATGACACCAACAAACAACTTCATGAAAAGAATGCTAAATCAGTATTAGTTGAAACAAATCTGCAGTACAAAATCACTAGTGAATGCATTCAGTTTCTTGGTGCAAATTTGGTATAGGGCTGGTTTAAAAGAATTGGTCTGAGTCTGACAGAAGTGATATCAACCGAGAAGGCGAGAACCATCGGATGATATGAAACTACAGCACACCCAAACAGAGAAATCTTTAATAATCGTGTACACTCACAGGATCAGCCAAGTAATCCATGGAGGGAAGGAAGACAGAACCGGCCAAGACTTCTCTTAACAGCGAAGTGAGAGATCTATGATAAAACATGAAATGGGAAAAGAGTCTGAGGATCAGAGTCTGCCATAACAGAATTTGAGACAGCAAAAGGACATCCTTGTGACATGTTGTGACGGTAATGTGCAGGGTTCGATGCGCTGGGGAGGGTGTCTCCGTTTTTTATATTGCCCCCATCTGATCATTAATTCGTAATTTACTAAAACAATTATATTAAGCCAACATTAACGTCAATTTTGCTGGAGGATTAAGAAAAAGGAGCCTGGTTTCCAGCCGGAATCGCTGCGTTTACGTGATTTATTTTTGTTTGTCGAGTGACAAACCCCTTTTGGGGCGGGAACCCCTTTTGGTGTTTTAAACATTATGTTATAATTTAGCTATTGAAAAAATAGCAGATCTACAAGCTCATAGCGCGCCACCGAGTGGCACGCTACGAGCTTGTGTAGGTCTGCTATTTTTGAAAAATCGTAAAAATGTGTCGCAAAATCTTTGAATATATTATTCTTTCAAAGTGAATGTTTTTAACAAGGGTCTAAATGGGTTAATCAAATTAAAATGTGCCGGAAAAACATGGTCATTGTCACCCAATACCTGCAGTCTGAAGCCTTGGGGGGCAGAATGTACGGAAACATGGACTCTGTCAGCTTCCTGAGGTAGAGCAGCTCATCCCTGCGACTGTGGAGAGCGACATGGAGATCAGGACCGTATTCCCCCAGAGCAGCTCGCTGAAGATACTCCACACTCTTCACTGCAGAGAGAAAGACAGGCGTCAATATACTACAGGGGTGGTCAACTGGTGGCCCCCACCTTCACTCAATGTGGCCTCAGGTTAATGTCAGAATACTGTTATATTCGTCGGGGCGACTGTGGCTCAAGAGGTAGAGCAGTTCGTCCAATGATCCATGGGTCGGCGGTTCGAATCCCGGCTCCTCCTGTCTACATGTCGAAGTGTCCTTGGGCAAGACACTGAACCCCAAATTGCTCCTGATGTGCTGGTTGGTACCTTGCATGGCTTCCGCCGCAATCGGTGTGTGAATGTGTGTGTGAATGGGTGAATGTAATGCACAATCTATGTAAAGCACCTTGGATAAAGGCGCTATATAAATGCACCATTTACCATTTATATTGGTTTCAGCTGTTTACAATTCCACAACGCAATGCAAACATGACCCGCTTAAATTACTTCAGTCTAAATTAGTAGCTCATTTCTTCAACACAAGTATAATTAAAGGCATTTGAAATTACATAAAAATGTTAATTTTCAGGATTGCAATTAAAAAATAGCAAAAATTCAAGATTTCAATTCGAATTCAGCAAAAATAGCCGATCTACAAGTTCAAGCTTTTGAGCTTGTAGATTGGCTATTTTTCCTACGACAGTTATATATGACCCTAGGGAGTGAGTGTGGAAATATAGTGGCCCTCTCCATCGTCAAAGTTGCCCACCCCTGATTATACTATTTTTGCTCTCTGATTTCCTTCTCTGTATTCAGGAGACAATCGATAGACAGTTGAACATATACATTTTGTTACCTTTTTTCCTTGCTTTGCTGGTGATTTCAATGTGTTTTGTGGCCACTTTGAGCAGCTTTTCTGTGATGAGAGAGGCCAAATCAACCTGAAAGAAACATAGTGATCTCCAATGGTCAGTCAGAACATAAGCCTGACCTACAGTGGATCTATTGAGTGTCTGCTTGTTACCTTTTGGGCGCGACGGACCAACACAGCTGCAACGAAACGCAAAGTCACTCTCAACTCATCAATGAATGCTTCGTCATCGGTCTTTTTCCTGCAAATAAACACCGCCTAAATGAGTAATTTCTGCCCAAAACAGGAAATGTATAACAATAATAATAATAACTAGACAAAGTGCCAATCGGCACAGGTCTCCACCAGGGCAGGTCAGGTTGTGGCCTCATGGTGGCGCTATAACAGGCTGTTGAGGAAGATTTGGGCCGGAGGTTCGTGTTGGAGGGATGCAGGTACAATGTTTTTCCATGTGTGCATACATAAGTTGTATACAGATCGATGCAGTTATTGCGAACGCAGTGATTGTGAACGCAGTGAGCCACTTACTATGACAGCAAGGGCTGAATGTCTGTGTGTGTGTCTGTGTGTCTGTGTGTGTGTCTGTCCCACTGTTACACCACCCGCCCGCCACCAGAGGGCGCAGCTGTAGCACACACACACACAGGGCGCAGCTGTAGCACACACACACACACACACACACACACACACACACACACACACACACGCACACGCACACGCACACGCGCACACACACACACACGCACACACAACCACACACACACAAGCTGCGTTCGCTTCACGCGTTTGCGCGTCTTACTTGTAGCTAAAAACAGGAATTGGCCTGTTATAGCGCCACCGTGAGGCTGATTTTGAGGAAAAAATTGTGGCATGTCGTCCTCGGCCTAGTGAAAATGTGCGTGTATAATTTAACGGAAATTGCACACTGTGTTTGTGATTTGTGGCCTTTTTTCGAAATGGACGAATCGTGTGAGCTTTGGAAGCCAATCTTAGCCAATCAGGATGGAAGATGGGAAATGGTGCCGCTCCGTGTTGATCACATGACTATGGAGATAGTGTATACCGATTTGCGTGAAATTTGGATAAAATCTGAAGGAGTAATAATAGAAAATGTGTTTTACATATGTCGGCCTCCTGGTGGCGTGAAAAATTCCAGGCAAAGGTTTTTCCTTGGCCTCTAGGGAGTTGGCATACAAAGTTATCCACAGATCCGTGCAGTTAGAGGTAAAAACACTTTTCGGCCAGTTATAGCGCCACCTTGAGTCTGAGTTGAAATTGTTCATGTGGCATTTCGTCCTCGGCCTAGTGGGAATGTGGGTGCACAATTTCACGGAAATCACGCGATGTGTTCATGATTTGCAGCATTTTGTTTGAAACTGAGCACTCCTGTGAACTTTGGAAGCCAATCTTAACCAATCAGGATGGAGTGTGAGAAATCTGAAAGACCCGTTTCGTTGAATGGCTCTAGAGAGACTGTGTACCAATTTGCGTGATGTTTGGACAAAATCTGTAGGTGTACTGTGCAAAAACTTGTTTTGCACAAAGCGGCCTCCTGGTGGAGCTATAACAGGCCGTTCTGGAAAGTTTGGGGCAGAGGTTCATCGTTGGCATCCAGGGAGTGTGTGTGCAAAATTTGGCATCGACCGGGTTAACGGTGGCCGAGATTAGCTGCTCACGGACACACGGACGGACGGACGGACGGACACACGGACGGACGGAGTGCAAAACATACTCTCCCCACATGCCTTCGGCCTGGTGGAGACAATAATAATATAGTATATTTGTATACTTGCCTATACCAACGATACACAAAGTTTTCCAGAACCAACTCCAGAATCTGTACAACACAAAAAGTAGAAATAGCAGTTAAATCGAATTAGCATAATAAGAATACATATATACTGTACATAAGATATCTGCTGCCGGGTAGAAATCAGCTACGCCCAAAATTAACCTCTCCGGAAATGAAAAACAACAACAAAAACACAATAGTGCCTCATCAAAGTTGGTACATGGTGACTTCTTTATACATTGTCAGATACTTTAATGTGTCCTTATATTATCATCACTTATATCTTATAAACATAAGAAATAACATATTAAGTACACCTTACAATTACATATTAAGTATTATGTCTGAAAAACAAATGTAAACCAACATTTTGTTTACTTTTTGTTCCATTTATTTTTCCTTTTCTGTTTTTAGTAATATTTCTACGGTAACTTGATATTACTTTTTCATTTGTGCTTTTCATATAAGCTACTGTGATATTTTATCATAGACTATTATTATTATTTTTATTATGTAAAAAGGTGGGCAAAATAAGCTTTATGCTTCAGCCAATACCTTTTCGGCTAAAATAGTCACTGTGTTGACTAATCAATGTAAATTAAGCAATGTAAATTGCTTAACAACCATTTTGTTTTTGTTTTTTAAATGACAGAAATAAAGATTCAAACTCAAAACTCAAACTTTACCCAAATACAGCTCAAGTTAAGGATGCTTTTACTATTGGAGATTTCTGACTTAATTCTTCGTCATTCTAATCAATGATGGCGGTTTGAGGATTTTGAGGATCCAATGGAATTACGAGGTTTAGTCAGAAGCGCTTTTTAATGCTTTTCATTGGTTCAATATTTGAAAAACCCACACACAGATGTAAAAGGACGTCCAATAGCACTGATTTATATATATATATAAAAAAATGGATATAGCTGGTTTCTTCCCGACAGAGATGATACAAAAACATTTATAATGCTATGATTACCTCTGAAAGAGAGGCATCCACCTTTAATATAATAATATAATATATATAATAATAATAATGCTATGATTACCTCTGAAAGAGAGGCATCCACCTTGGAGGGAACGTTCAGATCAAACCATGGCTGATACTTTTCCAGCAATAAAGATGGCCTGTCAAAACATAAACATTTAGCAAAATAAATATAATATCCAGTCATTAGAATAAACTAAGATCACATTCATATTGCCAGTAACAGCAAGGAGAAGCCTACAGCAGTAGTTGTCCCAGGATAACTGCAGTATATATTCTGAACACTAGAGGGGGACGTAAGACCAAGGACTCAACTCTGACGGGAGCATTTGACTGCATTTACCACTGGTCAATACCGTCAATACAGGGTATGGGCATGTATAAAGTGAGTGGCAAAGTGAGTTTAACATTGTTTAAAGTCATTTTATGCAATCAGATATGACTTTTCTGTTCGAATGTCTGGGCTGTCAAGGCCAGAAAGTCGTTTTTGGCCACTCAGTAGACGTTCCTGCATAACTTCCGGGTATGATGATGATGTCACACGCATACCCTCTGAAATGACTAGTGGTGGAAAAAGTACTCAATTGTTTCACTTAAGTAAAAAGTACCAATACTGAAATTTAGAACTACTCCATTGAAAATGTACTTGAGTAAAAGTACAAAAGTATCGGCATCAAAATGTACTTAAAGCACTAAAAGTAAAAGTACTCATTGTGTGTCGTTGCATTTTCATATATATATATATATATATATATATATATATATATATTTTGTAGTCCCTGCTTACAAATTAATTAATTAATTAATTAAAAACATTGAAGCATGCGGATCTCAGGATGTACAGTAGCCTATACATGGGAACGGTGTCATGACGTACAGTAATGTAGACATCTGCCTGTGACGTCAGTCATCATCAATGATATTTCTATGACATAATCTATTATGACATAATCTAACATTTTTACGTATGACTCCATATTCGGGGCTAGGATTAGGGATTCAGCCTGGTCTGAGCCCCCATTGACCGTCCGGTACATTAAAAACTTTAAAGGTATATTCAGTGATTTCACTTAATTCAAATATCACTTATTTTTTTGTTTTGTTGTGATAATCCTCCCTACTATAGAGTGTGCTGGCCATATAAGGAGTTCCTCCCTGTCCCCAGTTAACCCCTGGGGGTTAACTAAGGTTTTTTGAGTGAAATCACTGAATATACCTTTAAATCATAAATGGAGAAAAAAAAGCCAGTCCACACAGGGCTCTCATCCATGGAGCACGCTGAGGAGGGAGTGCCTTGTTTGACTTTCTGGGGGAAAGCTAGGAGTGGATAACGGAACAGTGTGTGTTACTGAGCACATAACACAGGCAGATTGACTCACCTGTGCCTTTTGCATTTGGTCTTTCCACATACAGCACAGCTGTGACCCAGTGGAAATAGCGCCTCCTGCTGGTATGACTGTTAAGAAACAAGTCAGTTCAATCACTATCATACCATTCATTGTAAGGACATTTCTGATGTACTCCTCATACACTGAGGATGTCCCTCTATCAGTGACCTTTGACCTACCTTCATCTTTGGCTTGATGGAAACAACAACGTTGGGGAGCAGCGACTGGGGTCCCAAAAGGCAGTAGACCGCCACCATGCCAGCCAGAAAGGACCAAAGTCCCATAATGATGTGTATATATCTGTGAACACAAGAAGTTACAGTAAATTCTGTCCACAGCAATGATCAAGCTAATAATAGCACATGATGCCTTTACGCTATCACAAGAAGCAAGCAATTTAACCCATTCTGACCTGAGATCAGATTCATACGAGTTTTCCACTGGACACACACTGGTCTGATCAACCCATTCTGACCTGAGATCAGATTCATACGAGGTTTCCACTGGACACACACTGGTCTGATTAACCCATTCTGACCTGAGATCAGATTCTAAAAATGTCAGTCGTTCTTCGATTTTTCAAAAATAGCAGACCTACAAGCTCGTATCGCGCCACTCGGTGGCGCGATACGAGCTTGTAGGTCTGCTATTTTTCAATAGCTAAAGCATAACATGATGCCGACACCAAAATGGGTGCCCGGTCAGAATGGGTTAAGTAACTAAGTAAGTATTTTGTGTGGACCAGTAGCCTACCTGTTGAACAGGACCGTGGACAGAACCAGGACCAGTAGCCTACCTGTTGAACAGGACCGTGGACAGAACCAGGACCAGTAGCCTACCTGTTGAACAGGACCGTGGACAGAACCAGGACCAGTAGCCTACCTGTTGAACAGGGCCGTGGACAGAACCAGGACCAGTAAGAGGAAGCAGAGCAGCGGGTACTGGCGGCTCACTTCTGTGAGCGGGTCCAGCTTCAACCATCGTCTCATTTTCTGCAGGTAAACTTGGATCGTTCCCATTATGTGCATCAATCTATTGCTGTACAAACAGATTGCTGGAAACAGAAGTGAAAAAAGCACCCATAAAATCCACGTCCATTATTAATAAAAGGTGTGTGTACAGTACAGCCAGACAGACAGGAGCTGTGACAGAAATGAAGTACATTTTCTCATGACATTAAAAGCTAATTTGAATTTAATTTAATGCACACAAGTATCTCCGGCCTATCCTATAGTTAGGCCTACAACATCTGACCTGCTGGTCTGCCATCATGCTCACTCAAACCCCTACAACATCTGACCTGCTGGTCTGCCACCATGCTCACTCAAACCCCTACAACATCTGACCTGCTGGTCTGCCACCATGCTCACTCAAACCCCTACAACATCTGACCTGCTGGTCTGCCATCATGCTCACTCAAACCCCTACAACATCTGACCTGCTGGTCTGCGATCATGCTCACTCAAACCCCTACAACTCCATAATAATGTGGGATATACATGTTCACATCTACCCCTTCCTGAGTCCCCTTCACTGACTTCTGGTGTTGCCGTCTCATACAATTCAATACACTGGTTATATAGGCTATATATATATACATATTACATAATCATTCTCACTGACCAGTGACCAACTTGCCAAATATAATAAGGACGATGAATATTATGTCGACTCACTGAACACAAGACGGTGTTACCATTAAAAACATTGAAACCAAGTTTAAAACACAGACAACAAGGAAGGCACACCAGGCGACACAAACACTCACTCAGATGTTGCCTCGCCCAAGGAACGTCTCACAGGGGTCAAGCCTCGCCCAAGGAACGTCTCACAGGGGTCAAGCCTCGCCCAAGGAACGTCTCACAGGGGTCAAGCCTCGCCCAGGCACGTCTCACAGGGGTCAATCCTCGCCCAAGGAACGTCTCACAGGGGTCAAGCCGCCTCAGGGCCCTCCGCGTCGCCCACCAATAGGGTGGGAATCAGCTATGATCCTTTTGTCGCCAAGATGGCATGCGAAAGGGCATCCTCCGTGTCAGGATCGGTTGCCAAAGGTACCTAACCAAGCGTCGAACAAGCAGGCATGGGCATGATGTAAGACTGAAGCGGATCGGAGATTGGACATATACTTTCATTTATCTTGTTAATCTGGTCTGTAAAAATATTTACAGTCATATTATACGATGTAGTATACATGGTGAATTCACATACCTTGTGGAGGAAACAACGTGCAAAGAAAAGACTGCTTATCCACCTCCAACGATCTTCAACAGTCGGGAGTTCATCTGATGGCGTCGTCAATCACACAACTATGAAAGAGGTGGTGACGTCAAAGTGTTCCAACCGGTCAGGTTACATTGTTTCTCTATGAGTCGAGGCCAGAAAGAGGCTTAGCCGCCCTAACCTTTTACCTCGCAGGCTGGCAGGGGCCGCGCGTACATCACTTTTGAGTGGTGCAATATACTATTGACCTTATGCACAGTGGCGTGCACAGATAGACACTAGGGGGTGCTAGAGCACCCCCTGCCCTTTTGGCAAAAAAGAAAAAAAAACGTAATTTTTTTGTGTGTGGACCATGGTGACATTGATCAAATCTTGATAAAAAAACGCGTCTACTATATTATTTAAGCCCCCACAATCTAAAGCTATGTTTCTATGTCAAGTGGTTCTTCGATAAAAAAAGAAATAGCAGACCTACAAGCTCGTAGCGCGCCACTCGGTGGCGCGCTACGAGCTTGTAGGTCTGCTATTTTTCAATAGCTAAAGCACCCCAAAATGCGCTGCACAAGGTGCCCTTTTTTCACTTGAGCACCTGCCCCTCTAAATGTCTGTGCACGCGCCACTGCTTATGCACACCGCTGCCATCTTGCCAGAAAGGTGCCAACTAGATGCATTGACAGCCTATTCATCCAAACAGAAAAGTCTGATTGTATTAAACAACGTCAAACTCACCAACATTGCAATTATCCTCTTACCATCTGCAAAGTGTTTGTTTCATAAGAATCCACTGTAGACTTGTTATGAACTACTTCAAGAAATTCCTTGCAGGCGATTTTTGAAGTTTTCAAACTTCAAGTATTGAAGTTTGGAAGCACTCGTTTTTAGTAAAGCAACCTCCTGCTGCCTCCTGCATTATGTGCAAATTCAACAGGTGCTACGCAGGCAGGGCTGTTTGTTGAGTGATATCCAACGAGCACTCCCAAACTCTGACACTTAAGAAAAAACAAGCTGCACAGAATTGCTTGCCAGGAAGTAGCTCATAACATAACATGTCTAAGGTGGAGAGATTGGAAGAGGATAATTCAAGCTTTCTGTACAGTTGCAATGTTGGCTTATTTGACGTCGTTTAATACGATCAGATAGGAATTTTCTCTTTGGATGAAAGGGCCGTCAGTGGATATCTGTCAATAAAGCTTATTTCCACTGAGGTGTGTAAAGGGAATGCCACCTGTCGGCATTCATTGCTACGTCATTGGTGTTGACATGTATACAGTAAAGGCTGATAAACATGCTCACAAGTCACAGTCAGTCCCCCCGGGGGCGTGGCACGTGCTTCAACACCCTCCCATCTCTATTCAATTCACTCTATGAACCAAAGATAGCCTCAAATGTGTGCAGTAAAAATGATTTGATATGCTGGGAGCCTGAGGCAAGCATAGTATATGACTAGATATTATTAGTGCTGCACTGTTGCCTGCTAATGAGAGAGAGAGAGAGAGAGAGAGAGGGAGGGGGGGGAGAGAGAGAGAGAGAGAGGAGAGGAGGGGGGAGAGAGAGAGAGAGAGAGAGAGAGAGAGAGAGAGAGAGAGAGAGAGAGAGGGGAGAGGAGGGGGGAGAGAGAGAGAGAGGAGAGGAGAGGAGAGAGAGAGAGAGAGAGAGAGGAGGGGGGAGAGAGAGAGAGAGAGAGAGAGAGAGGAGGGGGGAGAGAGAGAGAGAGAGAGAGAGAGAGAGGAGGGGGGAGAGAGAGAGAGAGAGAGAGAGAGAGAGAGAGAGAGAGAGAGAGAGAGAGAGAGAGAGAGAGAGAGAGAGAGAGAGAGAGAGAGAGAGAGAGAGAGAGAGAGAGAGAGAGAGAGAGGGGAGAGGAGGGGGGAGAGAGAGAGAGAGAGAGAGGAGAGGAGGGGGAGAGAGAGAGGGGAGTTGCACCACTCGGTTCACACGGGTGCGATTTCTTACCATTATCTGGCTGCAAACCAATTTCCCGCAAGGGACAATAAAGCTAGGAGCTTGAAGTTCCTTCTTAGCAGGTTTATGGTTGTTGTGGGCAGTATGCAAAACTGGAGGAACAGAAATTGAGGAACTGCTGAATGTCAACGTTGTTCCCATTTTGCTCCGCTGCCCTCCCACTGAAAACAGTGTTTTCATCATTACACACAATGGAATATAGCACTCCATGGAGCATGGCATTTGTCCTTTTCATGCTTCAAATTCACGGCACGTATTTCACATTTTCTACATTTTTTTTGGCATCTTCCGTTTGTTTATTATGCTGGATATTTATTTTGTAAGTATGATTCTGGTGTCTTTGTTCATATTGTCATTTAACCACTTTTTTTTTTTTTTTTACAGAGGCCTCTTCTTCCATTCTGCCACAAGCTCGGAATGTTAGGGTGGAGTCGTATAATATGGGTGCTGTATTGAAGTGGGAAGCCCCTCCCAACCCACCCAAAGGTCTGCTGTACACAGCGCAGTTCAGGTACGGTGTTAACCCATTTGGGCCTGACGTCGAGAAAATACAAAATAAACGTTCTGCTCTGAAAGAATATATATATATATATTCAAAGATTTGTGCCGCATTTTTACGATTTGTCAAAAGTAGCAGACCTACAAGCTCATAGCGCTCGGTGGCGCGCTATATGAGCTTGTAGATCTGCTATTTTTCAATAGCTAAAGTATAACATAATGTTTAGTTAAAACACCACCAAAAGGGGTTCCCGTCCAGAATGTTAACAGTCTGAACAAGTGATTCTCAAACTTTTTTATTTTATTTCAATGACCTCTCCTCTAGTTTGATATGCATTCGGCCATATTAGGACCCCCATTTGCTACACACTTCATTTCTGGGACACCCAGCTTAATTGAACAGAGTTACAGACCCATAAAGGGTCCAGTTAGTTCCTATAACTATTTATCTCCTGGGGGTTCCAAGGACACAACAGAGAACCAGTGGTAGAAAATAAAGGCGTGAATACTTAGTTTAGACTAGTCATTGGTTAGACATGGGTTAAGGCAGGTTAGGTTTAGGTGTGCTGCCCCGTGGGAGGTTATAGGGTTAGGGTGAGGGTTTGAGATAGGTTGTAGTTGCTGGACTAATGACTGGTCTAACCAATGACTAGTCTAAACCAAGTAGGCCTACTGTCTCTAAACCAAGTACTGCACCCGGAAATAAATGCTATCTCTGGATGCAAAGACAATAAAAGGGGCTTGGTAAATGTGATACGACAGATATATACATGACACGTTTATCAAAGCTGTAATTGTCAGTTTACAGTAAGGGCCGATTCATACTCCTATTTTAGAGCCGAATAAAAGTCGGTTCGGCGCTGTAGAGCCTACAATTTGACGTCATTTGAGGTTCGGGGGGGGGCGGGTACCGTGCTAAAGTCGGCTCTTTGGTGCTACTGAAAATTTCTGACGAGCCGAAATCATTTCGGCACTACAGCGCCGAAACAGCGGTAAAATAGGAGTATGAATCGGCCCTAACTGTGCAGTCGAGCTTGATGCCTGTAGGCCTGGTATTGTTTCTGTGCGATACTACTGCCATGGCCTAATTTTAGAAAGAGAAAGAAAAGAATAGAAAGAGAATGTAAAAAGGAATGAATGAAAGCTGTGTGTTGCATGTGATGCAAAAGGGAACGATGTAAAGTTTACACTTTACAGTTAGAACACATGAAAAGCTCGTCACATGAGGAACCTTAATGGATGTTCCCCATTTCATCTGGGAAGCGTCATCACACATATTTATTATTGCACATATAGCTAAACAGCAAACACTTCTTGTGCATTGAATGTTTATCTATTCTGGTTATATTTGGCATTTATGCATCGTTACCAATCACTTGATTGGTTTTTCCTGATGACGACCACACCCCGTCCACCTGTTGTTGCTCCCCTATAAGCGTAGCACACCACCGAGTGGCGCGCTACGAGCTTGATACGAGCTTGATTTTTTTTTTTTTTATCGTAAAAATGTGGCGCAAATCTTTGAATATATATTCTTTCAAAGTGAATGTATTTAACTCGGGGTCTAAATACTTTATCTAAATGTTGAAATAAATATAATAAATGCCTGTTATTTGTTTGACTGCAGTGATGGCTTTGAGAGTGATGTCCCTCTGTGCCAGGACGTGCAGGCCCAACAGTGTGATTTCGGTCCCAACATTAGCAGCTGTTTCGGACATTATAAGTTGAGAGTGAGAACGGAGCATGGAGGAAAAAGATCCAAATGGTCCAACGTTGAGTTTGTTCCCCTAAAGGAAAGTGAGTCGGTTGCACTTTAAGATGATGTGCGAGTGGTGGGAAAAAAAGTACTCAAATGTTGTTGAATGTCTCCGGTTACACTTTTACCATTTTGACCTGAGATCAGATTCTACATCCTCGTTTTTCAAAAATAGCAGACCCACAAGCTTGTAGCTTGTAGATCTGCTGTTTTTCAATAGCTAAAGCATAACACAATGCCAACACCAAAATGAGTTCCCGCCCAGAATGGGTTAAAAAATATATATCTGAAATCTGTCATCTATGTACAGTTATCTTATGAAACCGTTTTGAAAAGGTGATAAATCAATAATATGGTTAACCCATTTTAGACGGGAACCCCTTGCTTTAGCTATTCTTTTTTAAATCGAAGAACGACTGACATAGAAACAGCTTTTTCAGAAAACTGTCGGGATGTAGAAGACATTTCTTTAATCTGATCTCAGGTCAGAATGGGTTAACCCATTCTGAATGGGTTAACCCATTCTGACGGGGCACCCATTTTGGTGTTGGCATCATGTTATGCTTTAGCTATTGAAAAATAGCAGATCTACAACCTCATATCGCGCCACCGAGTGGCGCGATACGAGCTTGTAGGTCTGCTATTTTTGAAAAATCGAAGAGCGACTGACATTTTTAGAATCTGATCTCAGGTCAGAATGGGTTCATCAGACCAGTGTGTGTCCGGCGGAAACCTCGTATGAATCTGATCTCAGGTCAGAATGGGTTAACTGCTGTAATTCCCTGAAACTTTCCTTCCCTTTCTGTGTCGTCCTGTCTGCCCTGCAGCGGTCATCGGTCCTCCAAAAGTGGGTCTGCGTGCAAAGGGCGGAGCCATAGAGATGACCATCGAAGACCCCCAGCTGATGGTCTCATCGCCGCTGACGGACTGCTACAGCAAAGTCACCTACGCTGTGAAGTACTGGAAAGAAGGCCAGGAGAACCACGTACGATCCATTCTATAAGCTCTATAACAGTTCAACTGATTGCGACGGTGGCTTTGTGGTTAGAGTGTCCACCCCTGAGACTGGGAGGTCGGGGGTTAGATCCCCGGCCGGGTCATACCAAAAGCCAAATTCCAATACCAGAATCTCGGCTACTCGCTCACTCGCACTCAGTCACTCCAGCAAGGTGGTGTTATGGTGGAATTGGTGACGTGCTGAAATATGTGACAACCGTGTAGACAATCACATAATGTAAATGTGTCCTAATGTCAATTGTTGCAGTTTGTTCATTAGCAGAGTTCAACCTAACTGTATTTAGGCCATGTATTTAAAGACTTCCATGTAATAGTTGTGTGAACAAGATGGTCACATATTTGGCAGGTCACCAATTTCACCGTCATTTGCCATGCTGGAGTGAGCGAGTGTGAGTGAGCGAGTGGCCGAGATATTGGGTATTGGAATTTGGCTAAAGGCTGTAAAAATGGGACCCAATGCCTCCCTGCTTGACACTCAGCATCAAAGGGTTGGTTTGGGGGGGGTCAAATCTACTAATCAAATGATTCCCGAGCGCAGCGCACGGCTCACCGCTCCTTGGCTGCGGCTCACCGCTCCAAGAGATGGGTCAAATGCGGAGAACAAATTTCACTGGGGTAACGTAACGTGTGTGACAAATCGTGTGACTTTGAATGAGGGACCACCACCTGACTTTCAATCAACCCCGGGGACCACGGTGGTGTTGGGTGGTGTGGTGACATCATGGGCTATAAGACTATAGTGCTTTTGTAAACCCTTGCTACCATATATACTACCTCAGTCTGTCTATCTGCCGAGGCATAATTCACTATTATGTGTTTATATTCACCAGGTGTCTGAGAAAAGGTTACTCACCAAACAGCCACACAGGTTCTGGCCCCTGGAGTCTGGGGCCAAATACTGCTTCAAGGTGCGGGTCCAAGTCGAAATACCAGCATATGGAAACAAAGCAGACTACACAGAACCCATGTGTGAAATGACCCCAGGTGAGTTGTATCGTGTGTGTGTGTGTGTGTGTGTGTGTGCGGTGGCTCAGGGGTAGAGTGCCTGGATGGTAACCGTAAGGTTGCCAGTTCGAACCCTGTGGGCTCCCCCAGAGTTACTGTCGAAGTGTCCTTGAGCAAGACACTGAACCCCTAATTGCTCCCGATGTGCTAGTTGGTGCCTTGCATGGTTTCCGCTGCCATCGGTGTATGAATGTGTGTGTGAATGGGTGAATGTAATGCACAATCTCTGTAAAGCGCCTTGGATAAAGGCGCTATATAAATGCACCATTTACCATTTACCATTTGTGTAGTATGCCCTCCCTGACTCCTGCGTTAGTCAACACATCGAGCCCGAAGCTAGACGACGTAGAACTTTAATCCATTCTGAACGGGCATCATGTTATCATGTTATGCTTTAGCTATTGAAAAATAGCAGATCTACAAGCTCATATCGCGCCACAGAGTGGCGCGATACGAGCTTGTAGGTCTGCTATTTTTGAATAATCGAAGAACGACTGACATTTCTAGAATCTGATCTCAGGTCAGAATGGGTTGATCAGACCAGTGTGTGTCCAGTGGAAACCTCGTATGAATCTGATCTCAGGTCAGAATGGGTTAACACCACTGAGAAGTGTTTGGTACCTCATTCAGGGAAACTCTTCTCAGTGGTTCTTTGGCTTGCTAGCAGGCGCAGAGAAGCGGTGGCCCGCCCCGCCGCCGGCGGCCCCCGCCCCGCCCCAGGCCCAGCTGGTGCGCGGCTTGGCGGCGCTGGCCGTGCTGCTTCCCGTGATGCTGCTGACCGCCTGGTTGGTCCACAGGGGACGGCGCTTCCTCAACCCCAGGGTCAGCCTGCCGCCACATTTCAAACAGGTGAGACAACATGATCACACGTTTCTATTTAGCCCATTTAGGCCTGACGTAAAAATAAACGTTCGCTCTGAATGTGTGCCGCGTTTTCACGATAAAAAAAAAATAGCAGACCAGCACGTTATGAGCTTGTAGATCTGCTGTTTTTCAATAGCTAAAGTATAACATAATGCTTAGTTAAAACACCAAAACGGTGTAACTACTGTCTCGGTAAAATACTGAGGCTTAAAATCAGCAATAGTAAATGTATTGTCTTTACCAAGCAATGTGTCCATGAAAACGATAACATTTCTTTATTGTGATATGATGAACATGTAAATACCAGTGATGACAGCATGAGATTCCCACTGCAAATTCAAAACTTTTCCAAATCCCGTGCTCGAGGCTCCTGGTGTGTCCTCCGTCTTCCCGACCCTTGAAGACGCCTCGACGCCGCCGGAGCAGTATGACACGATCAGCAGCCTCTACGAAGAGCTACCCTATCACGCCATCGCTCGCCAAAGTCCCTGGGAGGACGACATCACTCGCCAGAGTTCCTATCAGGACTTCCACAGTTCAGTGAGGCAGCCCCGGGAAAACTGTGACAACTACATACCAGAGTATGGCAACGTTGTGGACGCGTGTCTCGTGTCCTATAGAAACATGTAGGCTAGGTTGTGGACACGTGTCTCGTGTCCTATAGAAACATGTAGGCTATGTTGTGGACACGTGTCTCGTGTCCTATAGAAACATGTAGGCTAGGTTGTGGACACGTGTCTCGTGTCCTATAGAAACATGTAGGCTAGGTTGTGGACACGTGTCTCGTGTCCTATAGAAACATGTAGGCTAGGTTGTGGACACGTGTCTCGTGTCCTATAGAAACATGTAGGCTAGGTTGTGGACACGTGTCTCGTGTCCTATAGAAACATGTAGGCTAGGTTGTGGACACGTGTCTCGTGTCCTATAGAAACATGTAGGCTAGGTTGTGGACACGTGTCTCGTGTCCTATAGAAACATGTAGGCTAGGTTGTGGACACGTGTCTCGTGTCCTATAGAAACATGTAGGCTAGGTTGTGGACACGTGCCTCGTGTCCTATAGAAACATGTAGGCTAGGTTGTGGACACGTGTCTCGTGTCCTATAGAAACATGTAGGCTAGGTTGTGGACGCGTGTCTCGTGTCCTATAGAAACATGTAGGCTAGGTTGTGGACACGTGTCTCGTGTCCTATAGAAACATGTAGGCTAGGGGCCATGGTGGTGCATAGGGGTGCCAGAAAAAATCGATTCGAATTAGAATCGCGATTCCCGATTCAAAATTGATTCATAATTTCCAAAAATAGAGTTTTCACTACATGGTGTTTGTGATATGAAATGTAAGCTTACCCTAATCACAGTGAACATCATGTCTTCAGTCATTTTCAAGTTACTGTAGTCATCACTAGTCACTTCAGATCAGCATGGCTGTATTGTATTGCAGTATTGAATCGAGAATCATTTTGAATAGACAATCGTTTTGAATCTGGAAAAAAATGCGTTTTTGGATTGAGAATAGAGTTGGATCGATTTTTTATCAAATTGTGACCCCAAGAAATCGGAATCGAATCAAAGATTCACAGCCCTGGTGCAGTCACTGTCGCCTCACATCTACAACAGGTCACTGTGGGCGTGTTCTCTCCTCCGCGGAATCAGTACCAGTACCCTATAGGTGGAGTTTACCTGTTCTCCCCTTGTCCCCTAGGGTAGGTAGTAGGTACCCTCGTTAAAAAAACATGCCTGGTCTCTAAACTGCCCCACACACTGGCCGGCTGGGGCACCTGATGGAGAGGGAAGGAACTGGTTAGAATAACATGTTCCTTCCACACGTCCAACCGGGGAAACTCCCCCGTCAGGTGAAAAGAAGCAGCTATGGAGTCACTCGTCATGCATAAAAGGAAGCATGAGGCCTGCTTTATGATCTTTGTAGAAAATGTTTAAGACACCCTTCCTCTTCTCATGGTGGAAGTCCAAAGCTGTTTTGTTTTTGTTCCCCTCAGCAATAATGTAAATACTTTAGTTTCTTGGTTGTTGTTCTTTGTCTTTCTTTTTCTGCCCACTCTCTCTTCTTTTACTCCTTCTGAAATGTACACTCTGAAGTGATGTTGCCCTGTTGCCTCTGTTAAGTGTTGACTTGATGCCATAATGTAGTTTTTATTAACCAGGCTAATAATGTAGTCCATCTGAAGAAAGTGAGGATTATACAGAGACATTGGAGATGGAGTCACTTGGAGGGGGGATGAGGGGGGAGGGAGGGAAGAGGGGTGGGGAAAAAAATAATCCTGGGAATTGCACTTCTGTACTGCTTTTTCCAAACAAAATAAATATTATTGAAAAAAAGCATGAGGTCAGTCCATTGCTCTCCCCAGGTTGGCAGAGGAAGTCTAGCGCCCAGGATTACATACTGTATTAGATAATTGTGGGATAAACAAATATTGGGAAAAAATAAATATAATAACGGTATGTAAGCTAAACTATGTATTAGAACAGTGGGACAGGGGCCAAAACATGATTTTTGGGGGTTCCCAGATGACAGTGAAGTGTCAATCCTTGTTTTATTTATTTATCATTACTTTTTTCATTAATTGTATTATTATTATTTTTTTTTTAATACACATTTTCGTTATATTTTTAGTTTTCCAAAATAGGAAGATAATGAATATCAAAATATCTAAATACTGAATCAAGCAACTCAAAAAATATCCTGGGTGTTCTAAGAAGCCTGAGGAGGAGACAATAGAATTACTCTGGAGCAGATGATGTAACATTGCAATAGCAGCTATAGGCCTAAATATCTAGACGAGTGTCCTTGTTGAATTAAAATGTGCTTGTGCTAGAATCAATTTTAAGATTCAGCTATTTGTTTTTAAAGCCCTGAATGGGCCGGCCCTCCCCCCCTGTACCCGTCAGAACTCATTGACCCTTATGTTGACCCTGCCACCTATTAACCCATTCTGACCTGAGATCAGATTCATACGAGGTTTCCACAGGACACACGCTGGTCTGATCAACCCATTCTGACTTGAGATCAGATTCAAAAAAGTCTAAAAAGTCAGTCGTTCTTCGATTTTTCAAAAATAGCAGACCTACAAGCTCGTATCGCGCCACTCGGTGGCGCGATATGAGCTTGTAGATCTGCTATTTTTCAATAGCTAAAGCATAACGTAATGCTAACACCAAAATGGGTTCCTGTATAGAATGGGTTAAGAGGTTTTTAAGTCCCTATTGAAGACTCACTTTTTTCTCTGTGGCCTTCGACAGTGCCCGATTATGTGCTGTAAATGTTATACTGTCCATAGCTCCATTTTATTTTCTTATTTTGTCTCCCTGTTCCTCCATATTGTTGCACTTTTGTTATGTAACTGTTCTGTCTTTTCTATTTTTATACCTGTACAGCACTTTGGTCGACCATCGGTCGTCGTGATACAGTATGTGCTATATAAATAAATAAGTTGAGTTGTGCATGATTTGTTTTGTCTGTGGTTAACATTGTTATAATTTAGCCATTGAAAAATAGCAGATCTACAAGCTCATAGCGCGCCACCGAGTGGCGCGCTACGAGCTTGTAGGTCTGCCATTTTTGAAAAAAGAATCGTAAAAATGTGTCGCAAATTTTGGAATATATATTTTTTCAGAACAAACGTTGTGTCAAGCTGCTGAATTGAACCCATACGCTTTTTTTGTTTTTTTTGGACAATCATACAGCCATGGTCCGGTCTACAATCTGACATAACCACACAGCCATGGTCCGGTCTACAATCTGACATAACCACACTGCCATGGTCCGGTCTACAATCTGACTATAACCACACAGCCATGGTCCGGTCTACAATCTGACATAACCACACAGCCATGGTCCGGTCTACAATCTGACATAACCCATTCTGACCTGAGATCAGATTCATACGAGGTTTCCGCCGGACACACACTGGTCTGATGAACCCATTCTGACCTGAGATCAGATTCTAAAAATATCAGTCGCTCTTCGATTTTTCAAAAATAGCAGACCTACAAGCTCATATCGCGCCACCGAGTGGCGCGATACGAGCTTGTAGATCTGCTATTTTTAGCAGCTAAAGCATAACATGATGCCAACACCAAAATGGGTGCCCGGTCAGAATGGGACAATCACACAGCCATGGTCCGGTCTACAATCTGACATAACCACACAGCCATGGTCCGGTCTACAATCTGACATAACCACACAGCCATGGTCCGGTCTACAATCTGACATAACCACACAGCCATGGTCCTGGTCTACAATCTGTCATAATCACACAGCCATGGTCCGGTCTACAATCTGACATAACCACACAGCCATGGTCCGGTCTACAATCTAACATAACCACACAGCCATGGTCCGGTCTACAATCTGACATAACCACACAGCCATGGTCCGGTCTACAATCTGACATAATCACACAGTCCATGGTCCGGTCTACAATCTGACATAATCACACAGTCCATGGTCCGGTCTACAATCTGACATAACCACACAGCCATGGTCCGGGTCTACAATCTGACATAATGACACAGCCATGGTCCGGTCTACAATCTAACATAACCACACAGCCATGGTCCGGTCTACAATCTGACATAACCACACAGCCATGGTCCGGTCTACAATCTAACATAACCACACAGCCATGGTCCGGTCTACAATCTGACATAATCACACAGTCCATGGTCCGGTCTACAATCTGACATAACCACACAGCCATGGTCCGGTCTACAATCTGACATAATCACACAGCCATGGTCCGGTCTACAATCTAACATAACCACACAGCCATGGTCCGGTCTACAATCTGACATAATCACACAGCCATGGTCCGGTCTACATGGTCCGGTCTACAATCTGACATAATCATCACAGCCATGGTCCGGTCTACATGGTCCGGTCTACAATCTGACATAACCACACAGCCATGGGCCGGTCTATAATCTGACATAATCACACAGCCATGGTCCGGTCTACAATCTGTCATAATCACACAGCACATGGTCCGGTCTACAATCTGACACAACCACACAGCCATGGTCCGGTCTACAATCGGACATAACCACACAGCCATGGTCTGGTCTATAATCTGACATAATCACACAGCCATGGGCCGGTCTACAATCTGACATAACCACACAGCCATGGTCCGGTCTACAATCGGACATAACCACACAGCCATGGTCCGGTCTACAATCTAACATAACCACACAGCCATGGTCCGGTCTACAATCTGACATAACCACACAGCCATGGTCCGGTCTACAATCGGACATAACCACACAGCCATGGTCCGGTCTACATGGTCCGGTCTACAATCTGACATAATCACACAGCCATGGTCCGGTCTACATGGTCCGGTCTACAATCTGACATAACCACACAGCCATGGTCCGGTCTACAATCTGACATAATCTACAGCCATGGTCCGGTCTACAATCTGACATAACCACACAGCCATGGTCCGGTCTACAATCTGACATAACCACACAGCCATGGTCCGGTCTACAATCTGTCATAACCACACAGCCCATGGTCCGGTCTACAATCTGACATAACCACACAGCCATGGGTCCGGTCTACAATCTGACATAACCACACAGCCATGGTCCGGTCTACAATCTGACATAATCACACAGCCATGGTCCGGTCTACAATCTGACATAACCACACAGCCATGGTCCGGTCTACAATCTGACATAACCACACAGTCATGGTCCTGGTCTACAATCTGACATAACCACACAGCCATGGTCCTGGTCTACAATCTGACATAATCACACAGCCATGGTCCTGGTCTACAATCTGACACAATCACACAGCCATGGTCCGGTCTATAATCTGACATAACCACACAGCCATGGGTCCGGTCTACAATCTGACATAACCACACAGCCATGGGTCCGGTCTACAATCTGACATAACCACACAGCCATGGTCCGGTCTACAATCTGACATAATCACACAGCCATGGTCCGGTCTACAATCTGACATAACCACACAGCCATGGTCCGGTCTACAATCTGACATAACCACACAGTCATGGTCCTGGTCTACAATCTGACATAACCACACAGCCATGGTCCGGTCTACAATCTGACATAACCACACAGCCATGGTCCGGTCTACAATCTGACATAATCACACAGCCATGGTCCGGTCTACAATCTGACATAACCACACAGCCATGGTCCGGTCTACAATCGGACATAACCACACAGACATGGTCCGGTCTACAATCTGACATAACCACACAGCCATGGTCCGGTCTACAATCGGACATAACCACACAGACATGGTCCGGTCTACAATCTGACATAACCACACAGCCATGGTCCGGTCTACAATCTGACATAACCACACAGCCATGGTCCGGTCTACAATCGGACATAACCACACAGACATGGTCCGGTCTACAATCTGACATAACCACACAGCCATGGTCCGGTCTACAATCTGACATAACCACACAGACATGGTCCGGTCTACAATCTGACATAACCACACAGACATGGTCCGGTCTACAATCTGACATAATCACACAGCCATGGTCCGGTCTACAATCTGACTATAACCACACAGCCATGGTCCGGTCTACAATCTGACATAATCACACAGCCATGGTCCGGTCTACAATCTGACATAACCACACAGCACATGGTCCGGTCTACAATCTGACATAATCACACAGCCATGGTCCGGTCTACAATCTGACTATAACCACACAGCCATGGTCCGGTCTACAATCTGTCATAACCACACAGCCATGGTCCGGTCTACAATCTGACTATAACCACACAGCCATGGTCCGGTCTACAATCTGACATAACCACACAGCCATGGTCCGGTCTACAATCTGACATAATCACACAGCCATGTTCCGGTCGGTCTACATAGTCCGGGCTACAATCTCAGAAAAATGCAGCTTGAACCGAATTATGTAAGCATCATTTAAAACATCTTTATTGTGCCGTTATGATTTTGTCAAGCAAGGGTACAAAAAACGTATTTAAAACTAAATAAATACTGAGAGGAAATGTCTTAATTTTTTTTAATTTCAATTTTGAATAATTTATATATATATATATATATATATATATATATATACTTTTACTACACATGTGAATGCATAGGTATTTGACATTTGATATGTAATTGGCCTCCGACCCCCATCTGAAAATATGTTGTTCCAGGGACCCCCCCCAGAAGCAAAGATTTGAGATAAAAACGTTTGTTCTGAAAAATATATATATTCCAAATTTGCGCCACATTTTTACGATTTTTCTAAAATAGCAGACCTACAAGCTCATAGCGCGCCACTCGGTGGTGCGCTATGAGCTTGTAGATCTGCTATTTTTCAATAGCTAAATAAATTATAACGATGTTTAAAACACCAAAAAAGGGTTCGCCCCAAAATGTCCTCTGTCCAGGAGCATGATCCATGTACAGTCAGAGAATTAAGGCACACAAACCAATATGGTTAGAATGTTATCTTGAGGAGCTACAGTATATCTACCTAAAAGAAACCCACATTGAGTTGTATTCCAAAAATAACCCAGCGATTTAGTGTACAGAGAAAGGTATTAGTTCATTAGCTAAATGGATGGAACTGTGTGGTTTGGATTATCATTCAAATGCACTTGAACCACTTATACTTATAGCCACCACATGGTATAGCCAAACTACCAAACAGAATATCCTAGGCCTAGAGTATGAGTACGGCTATGCTGTTGCAGTGGTGAAATATATCCCTTTTCTATAAACCCGTAAATACAATGAACGCAAACATTTGTTTATATATTTGTATTTAAAACAGTCTGACAAATATAAAACCAACAACATCATTCGAAACAATCCATATCTATATCATCATGAATCTGAGGGGGTGCATGTGTAGATATAACAACACACATTGAGTCAGATACCCTCCCTCCCCTAACCTCACAGGAAGGCACGGGTGATTTTTAACTAGTTCTTTTTAACTTAATTAGTTTTAACCCGCCATGCATGTCGAGGGCCACGGGAGATTTTTAACCCGCAGCACAGATTCGTTTTAACCCGCCATGCATGTCGAGGGCCACGGGTGATTTTTAACCCGCAGCACGGGTTTGTCTGACTAATGACTGTTTGTATGTCTAACCAACGTATGCACCCCATCTGGCCCCTGACCTTTATGGCTAATTGGCTATGTATGCTGCCACATAGTGCCAGGCAAAATAAAAAAATACATTTCATTATCCCTTTTAAATTCATTTACTCTGTCCCTTTATTCACTGGGTTTGTATATCTATTTAGATTAGTGTTCAAGAAATATATAGGTAGATAGATGCTGGCCATTGGTACTGGACCGCAGGCCGTGGCACTCTTGTAAGTATGTTTAAACCATTTGACTCACTGTGACTGTGACTGTGGACTAAACAGAAACACAGGTTATCACACGCAGTTACACCCCAAACTCCTAAAGTGATGTGCACACCAAAACAGCAGCCACTCTGACCACCCTGGTACTGTGTGGGTAATGTTCTGACCACCCTGGTACTGTGTGGGTGGGTTCTGACCACCCTGGTACTGTGTGGGTAATGTTCTGACCACCCTGGTACTGTGTGGGTCGGTTCTGACCACCCTGGTACTGTGTGGGTAATGTTCTGACCACCCTGGTACTGTGTGGGTCGGTTCTGACCACCCTGGTACTGTGTGGGTAATGTTCTGACCACCCTGGTACTGTGTGGGTCGGTTCTGACCACCCTGGTACTGTGTGGGTCGGTTCTTGTCACTTCCATAGGTGAATTACCTGCCGCTGGGTTAAGAGGAAGACGATCTAAAAGCCAAATGGCCCATGTCGTTACTGACCCCATGAAGATCCTGTCAGATCGAAAGTTCTGATAATAATAAAGTAATTCCTTTACCTGAAGCTGGTGTGCGGGCCCTATCTCCTTCCATCTAATGGCCCACCTGGAACCCCCTCAAGGACCACCTGGAACCCCCTCAAGGACCACTGAGGACCACCTGGAACCCCCTCAAGGACCACCTGGAACCCCCTCAAGGACCACTGGGGACCACCTGGAACCCCCTCAAGGACCACCTGGAACCCCCTCAAGGACCACTGAGGACCACCTGGAACCCCCTCAAGGACCACTGGGGACCACCTGGAACCCCCTCAAGGACCACCTGGAACCCCCTCAAGGACCACTGAGGACCACCTGGAACCCCCTCAAGGACCACTGGGGACCACCTGGAACCCCCTCAAGGACCACCTGGAACCCCCTCAAGGACCACTGAGGACCACCTGGAACCCCCTCAAGGACCACTGAGGACCACCTGGAACCCCCTCAAGGACCACTGAGGACCACCTGGAACCCCCTCAAGGACCACCTGGAACTCCCCCTCAAGGACCACCTGGAACCCCCTCAAGGACCACCTGGAACCCCCTCAAGGACCACCTGGAACCCCCTCAAGGACCACTGAGGACCACCTGGAACCCCCTCAAGGACCACCTGGAACCCCCTCAAGGACCACCTGGAACCCCCTCAAGGACCACTGAGGACCACCTGGAACCCCCTCAAGGACCACCTGGAACCCCCTCAAGGACCACCTGGAACCCCCTCAAGGACCACTGAGGACCACCTGGAACCCCCTCAAGGACCACCTGGAACCCCCTCAAGGACCACTGAGGACCACCTGGAACCCCCTCAAGGACCACCTGGAACCCCCTCAAGGACCACTGAGGACCACCTGGAACCCCCTCAAGGACCACTGAGGACCACCTGGAACCCCCTCAAGGACCACTGAGGACCACCTGGAACCCCCTCAAGGACCACTGGGGACCACCTGGAACCCCCTCAAGGACCACCTGGAACTCCCCCTCAAGGACCACTGGTTGAATCATTTAGCTGGGGACCACCTGGAACCCCCTCAAGAACCACTGGTTGAATCATTTAGCTGGGGACCACCTGGAACCCCCTCAAGGACCACTGGTTGAATCATTTAGCTGGGGACCACCTGGAACCCCCTCAAGGACCACTGGTTGAATCATTTAGCTGGGGACCACCTGGAACCCCCTCAAGGACCACTGGTTGAATCATTTAGCTGGGGACCACCTGGAACCCCCTCAAGGACCACTGGTTTACATACATGGACACAACATAATCTGACTGCTTCCCACCTGTGCACACCGTCATCAGCGTTTGTCGGGAGCGCATACCAGGCAAACCCGGAATTTAACCCTCATCTCTACGGTAAGTGTGTCACCTAAACACACTTTTTGTCTAATTTTAGTAAACTTTCAATTACTCAATTAATTTCACATCATTTCAATATATATATGCAAGAATCCTGGCCAATATTTTTAAACGGAAAACTTTCATAACAGTGTTGTACTGAAACTTTACACGTTTCCCGTGACAATGCGGTGTGCATGTGTATAATATAACTCCCCAATTCTGTTACCAAAGAGATCTATAATTGACTTTGATATCAGCGTCATTGAACTAATTCAGACACAATTCCCTTCCTTTTATACAGAGGTATTGGTGGTCAGCTTTAACGACAACAAAGCAGTCACAGTGTGTGAAATGAACACCAGCCATCTATACTGGTAAACACTAAGGTAAATTAATCTACAATACTTTCCCCCCGATTTTCTACCCAATTGAATCAGTCAATTCCAAATGTCTACTGTGTGATCCTCATATATACTCTAAGGTGTGATCCACCAAGTCAATGCCAACGAACCAAGTTCTGTTGATCACTATCCCAGAATCACCAGATATTGCCCTCAAGAAAAGGGTGCACCTGGAGCACAAGGTGGAGGTGAAAGTACCATCCCCTATCAAGGCCAAACCAATGCCTTCTATTCACCTGACCGTACAGACCACCATCTGATACAGGTGGATTCACCAAACACTTCTATTCACCTGACCGTTAATATGCACATTCATTCAGGCTCCTTTTCCCTGCTAAACGGGACCACTGAATCCGGACTCTCTGCGCTGGTGGTGGCAAGTGTTCACCCCTAGCAGGAACACCAACCACAGTCAGGCCATCCGATGACATCTTGAAAGACATCGTTTTAACCATTACATTCACTTTCGCACACACAAAGAGATAAGCATCTCAGGTTGGTGAACAGCGATAGTGAGCTGCACGTGTTCTGCTATGTTATGACTATGAGCACTTGGGAAGATATGCACGGCTGTGATGGAAGCACCTACTGGTTTATGGATATTGAAACATGAAGAACTTAAAAAAGGAAAACAAACGTAGCTGGTAAAGTGTGAAAGCAAAGGCGATGTTCCTTCCTGTTAATCACCGTTAACCACGTGAACCCGTGTCCCAATTCTGTCATGTTGTGATTTTATAGATTTGCCATTTTCACTGAATGTTTGCCCATTTATGACATGCCCAGAATAGGGACGCTAGACTCGAGCTATGGTTAACCCATTCTGACCTGAGATCAGATTCATACGAGGTTTCCGCCGGACACACACTGGTCTGACGAACCCATTCTGACCTGAGATCAGATTCTAAAAATGTCAGTCGTTCTTCGATTTTTTTCAAAAATAGCAGACCTACAAGCTCGTATCGCGCCACTCGGTGGCGCGATATGAGCTTGTAGATCTGCTATTTTTCAATAGATAAAGCATAACATGATGCCAACACCAAAATGGGTGCCCGTTCAGAATGGGTTAAGAGCTCTTATTCAATGTTAGTTCACTTTGAATTCAGCCATATAAGCATCGGTTTGAAGTGTTTAGAGACAACTGTCACTATTTTGTTACGTTGTCCTCAGGTTTAGACAGTTCTTAATGTCAGCAGTTCAAGAGTTCAAGATGAAACAGTTTGGCAGTCAGATAAAAGTATCTACAACGATAATCACCATTACCTTGTCTCTATGGAAAGCAGCTCAGAGTACATATATTTATAATACTGATAGCAAGAGAACAAATGAACATGGGGCGACCCGACAGCCGAGTGGGGCGACCCGAGTGGGCTCAAACGCCTGACAGCAAGTTCCCGGTTTGATTCCTGGACATTTGCTGCATGTCACTCTCCTACGCTCTCTCCATGCTTCTTGTCTCTATAAAATGAAGGCTTAAAAATGTCTTAAAAAGCGTACAAATGAACGTCTGTAGTGTATTTCAGCATCAAGGATGCATTTTTCAAACAAAGATCATGGCCGTCCTGCCACAAAAAAAAAAAAGAAATAGCATCCATCTCAGGCAAAAGTCTGTGTTTCACACCAAATCTGCTAGTCTGTGAAACAAAGGTATGGCTTTAGTGTTAAGACTCCATTTCCCACGATGCCCTCTGTCTCTGAACAAGTCCATTGACTGGTCTTCCCGAGCTCAACGGCTGCAGCGTCGTTCTCCCAGCTGGCAGGCAGTCTCTGTGGGATTTGATTGGCTGTGTCTGTCTACACACCTCGTGCTTAAAACAGAGAGCAAAAGAGGAGAGCCGTGATTGGAGGAGCAAGACATGTGGGCGGGGGGTGGAGGTCAAAAGGCAACCAAAGGTTAGGATATGACATCATCACTGTCACCGTTAGGCTGTTGCCTAATTGAGACAGGGGGGAGGGGCTTCCCAAAAAACTCTGTGGAAGGCAGGAGGGGAAAAGAATGAGATACATGGAATTGGTAACATTGTATCTAAGAAAGGTTCAATCAAAAGACTTAATAACACTATTGGGCTTATAATCCAGTTTGATCAATAACAGATCTTAGTGATTAAAGAAGAGTATCTTAATTTTTTTCGATGAATCGAATAATTGAGTAATTTCTTTTTTCAATTAGTCCTGCTTGCAGAATATTACTGTGTTTTTACGATAGTGTCCAGCTCACACATTTAACACTATATTTAAGCTGATAAAATGTTTACAAAGAGCGTATATTCTTTCTGGTCGAACCATGCAGACACAACAATGTCAAAGACACACGTAGGCTGAATGATGAAGATGGTGATGTAGACATGCTGCCGAGGGCTGAGTTAGATGCCTGTCACAGTGACACACACACACACACACACACACACACACACACACACACACACACACACACACACACACACACACACACACACACACACACACACACACACACACACACACACACACACACACACACACACACACACACACACACACACACACACACACACACAGTCGCGCGTGGACCTTTTTCTTCGTGGGGTTTTTAGACAGCTGGTGGATGGAAAAGAAGCTCCACCTCCGCGCCCGACTGACGCGGAGGAGAGCGCGTCCGTGAAGCTGTCGGGCGCGTCCGTCGGGCGCGGAGGTGGAGCTTCTTTTCCAACCTCCAGCTGTCTAAAAACCCGGTTTTGAAGCTGCGCGCAGCAGGGGACGTGAGCGACAGTCTGCCTCTGCTGACACACACACACACACACATCCGACGGAGCATTGGTTCGAAGGAGCATTGGTCCGAGGTGCGTTGGGGGTCGGGAGAGGGTTGTTGGGGTTAGGTTTAGGTGTGCTGCCCCGGGGGAGGTTAGGGTTAGGGTGAGGGTTTGAGATAGGTTCTCGTTCGGACCAATGCTCCGTCGGACCAAACACATGAACCCCACACACACACACACACACACACACACACACACACACACACACACACACACACACACATTGATGATAAGACAATGGTGTTAGTCTGTGAAGTTAAGGGAAGGTCAGAACGTGTGCGCATGCCCAGAGCTGTCACGATTACAACATTTAAGTTGACAATGAATTGTCATATATTATAATAATAATTGTGATTAGAGATTTAATTGTGTTTTGGGGATTGAACTTTGGAACATAATATTAATCAGTGAATTTAGTTTTGCCTTTTAGGTTCTGTAATCAAAACTTGCACATGGCAGATATGCCAAATAACAATATACAAAGACATTTGACATATTTATACTATACTAAAAAAACATAAAAATTATGGAAATAGCTCATACAAGCTTAACGATTAATAATTATTATCTCAAATAATTGCGATTAGACACACACACACACACACACACACACACACACACACACACACACACACACACACACGTGTCAGTGGGTCCTTCTTTAGCTGCAGTGTGCCACCACAGTGATCTAAAGAGAATGTTAAATTGAGAATGAAAAGTAGCACAATCCAGGTCAAAGGGCAACATGCAGTTATAATTATTTCATGCAAAGATTAAACATGAAACAACAGAGGAACTCTGCAGAGAATCACAGATTATGTCCATCTAGAGTAAACACTGACACACTTCATATAGTGTTAGTAAAGTTGATAGTTAGTAGATCATTCACCATTATCCACACATCAGCCATTTTGATCACCACGTGTCATGATATGGTCATTGCTGCCTAATTATAGATCCCACCACTGCTATGGGAAGAAGCAAAGTGATTGGCCCTCCAAAACACGATTAAAAAAATAAATGAATGGGCATGTTTAGGTTTAGGCATTAGGTAAACTACCTCATCAGACATTAAAGGTATATTCAGTGATTTCACTTAATTCAAATATCACTTATTTTTTTGTTTTGTTGTGATAATCCTCCCTACTATAGAGTGTGCTGACCATATAAGGAGTTCCTCCCTGTCCCCAGTTAACCCCTGGGGGTCAAAAAACCTTAGGTTTCGTTTTTGACTCTATCCTGATTGGACGAAAGGCTGGGTCCCAAGCCAAAAACGAAACCTAAGGTTTTTTGAGTGAAATCACTGAATATACCTTTAACTTCCATCATTAACCTAAACTTAACCATCACTAAATTTAACTGACATCTCAAACCACATTTAATCCTAAACTTAAGGTTGGGCTAAAGCTCTGAGAGCGACTTCCATTTCTGCCCGTTACTCTGGTGGGATCCATAACAATGCGTCAACGCCCCTAAACCAGGTTAGTTAGTTAGGAGGAGTGGTCATGCAAGGGGAGGCGGGCGGGCGGGGTCCGACACAGCTGAAAGACTGGGAACAGATTTACCAGAATGTCTCAAGTCCCCGAGAGGCTCCAGTTTAGGAAGCCTAGAAACCTTGGGTGTGGCCCAGCCGACTAAAATGAAAGATAAAGATGATCAAAGTACGAATGGTGTGATTATTGATATCATCAATCATCAATGGTGCTATGCTATTTATATGGTGTGGCACTGCCAGAGGCTCGCTATCAATGAGAGGGTCGGTCCGTGTAGCCGGAGCGAACCACTGGACCGGTCAGCGCCAATGTTAGGTAACTCTACCATTTTATTCCACATAAAATTATGTTTTATACTTTTTGACTTTTAACTTTTGGATTTTAACACCCACAGCCTGCCAGGATTAATTAATCTATTTATCGCGCATTGCCAAGGTTTTTCTGCTTTCAACCCTTATTTTAAAGAGACAAATATCCATAACCGGATGTTACGATGACATAATGCCGTGTGTGGCGCCTTGACCGGTTGTTGTTCTCTCGCTCTGTGCAGAAAAAAGCCGATGGAGAGTATCACAGCGCCTCCTGCTGTCGGCCGTTGAAAAACCTTGTTTTCACCAGAAACGAGATCAATTCCGCCGATTTGGAGATACAGGCCATTGAAAGCAGCACATAGTCCAAGTGGATGCGCGGGCATGCGGCCATTGTCACACTTTACACTGGGATGCTACAGAGAGACAGCTATGGATGCGATCCGATCAAAACATGGATTAAAGAATATAATGCCTAGAAAACGTAGGCTACGCTGTTGGCGGGCTGCCAGACTAAAGTTAATCTACGCCTTCTACACTTCTGGTGGGCTCCGTATTAATCCATTTTGGGGGCGGGAACCCGTTTTGGTGTTAGCATTACGTTATGGTTTAGCTATTGAAAAATAGCAGATCTACAAGCTTGTAGGTCTGCTATTTTTGAAAAACCGAAGAACGACTGACATAGAAACATAGCTTTTTCAGAAAACTGTCGGGATGTAGAAGACAATTTTAGAATCTGATCTCAGGTCAGAATGGGTTAAATTGTAGTGGAGATCAGACTGTTTGAGTCATACCTCTAACCTCATAGATAGGTAATCAACAGGCATGGCACATTAGATCCACATTGAAGCAATCAGGAACAGTGAGTGGTCATTCAGATTTACAGTTGTAATGCATCTGACAGTAAATATTATTCTTACATTTTGTTCAGTTACCAATAACTCTTCACTCACTCTCCGCCTCTGCTGGATCTCGTTAAATCCATCGTGTCTTTGTATTTAACATTTAAGGAGAATATGGAATATTACCTTTCAGTTCAAAAACATAATATCATTTTGAATTCACATTGCTCACTCTTTAAAACAACTTGAACCCCAGCATTCCTATTCTGGGGGGGAACCTTCACCAAAACAAAATACAAGCTCACAACACAACGGCTGGTAGATCTGCTATTGTTGGTGAAGCTCTGTACACAATGCAGTGTAATTCAGGTCCTTCAAGTATAAAGGGTTCAGGTGTTTAACCCATTCTGACCTGAGATCAGATTCTAAAAATGTCAGTCGCTCTTCGATTTTTCAAAAATAGCAGACCTACAAGCTCATATCGCGCCACTCGGTGGCGCGATATGAGCTTGTAGATCTGCTATTTTTCAATAGCTAAAGCATAACATGATGCTGACACCAAAATGGGTGCCCGGTCAGAATGGGTTAAATGTGACTCTGTGCCTCGCTCTTTTGTGACCAAAGAAGCTATGCAGCCTGCATGGATTAAAGTAAAATGAAATCTCACAACTGAAAGATGTTGCTAGGCCAAGTCCTAATTAATATGCAATTTGTGAAACAGCGTGAAATTAGTCAACAAACACACTAGCGCCGTGTGGCATACACACTTATTCAGCTTTTAGTCTGCCTGTATAATGGGAGGTGGACGGCAGCGCGCATGCGCAATCCGGTCTAGGATCGCTAAAGAAGGAAAGGCAGAGCCAAAATAATATTTAAAAAAATAGTTCTCAGCGATGCGGATTGATATCCATAATAAAGCTAGTCTGACGGAGCATTCCGACAGGGGCGGAAGGTTATTACATTCCTTATGGCGGAGCATTCCGCCAAAAGTATGGATTGTGTTAACACAATGTGTAAAATGACCATGTTTTGGTAACCATACAGCTAACCAGTTGAAGAAATTGCAGACTGAGGCGTTAACAATTGCGCAGCGCGACGTGTTGTAGGGTAGGGATTAGACGGTCATTCCGACGGAGCATTAGTCCGACATGCGGGAACAACGGTCAGACTAGCGCTCCAACATGCGCTGCTCCCGTGCTTGTGGTTAGGGTTAGGTTAGGGTTTGAGGTAGGTTGTCGGTCTAATGACTGTCGGACCAATAGGGTTTGAGGTAGGTTGTCGGTCTAATGACTGTCGGACCAATAGGGTTTGAGGTATATTGTCGGTCTAATGACTGTCGGACCAATAGGGTTTGAGGTAGGTTGTCGGTCTAATGACTGTCGGACCAATAGGGTTTGAGGCAGGTTGTCGGTCTAATGACTGTCGGACCAATAGGGTTTGAGGTAGGTTGTCGGTCTAATGACTGTCGGACCAATAGGGTTTGAGGTATAGGTTGTCGGTCTAATGACTGTCGGACCAATAGGGTTTGAGGTAGGTTGTCGGTCTAATGACTGTCGGACCAATAGGGTTTGAGGTAGGTTGTCGGTCTAATGACTGTCGGACCAATAGGGTTTGAGGTAGGTTGTCGGTCTAATGACTGTCAGACCAATAGGGTTTGAGGTATAGGTTGTCAGTCTAATGACTGTCGGACCAATAGGGTTTGAGGTATAGGTTGTCGGTCTAATGACTGTCAGACCAATAGGGTTTGAGGTAGGTTGTCAGTCTAATGACTGTCAGACCAATAGGGTTTGAGGTAGGTTGTCGGCCAAATGACTGTCAGACCAATAGGGTTTGAGGTAGGTTGTCGGTCTAATGACTGTCGGACCAATAGAGTTTGAGGTAGGTTGTCGGTCTAATGACTGTCAGACCAATAGGGTTTGAGGTAGGTTGTCGGTCTAATGACTGTCAGACCAATAGGGTTTGAGGTAGGTTGTCGGTCTAATGACCGCCAGACCAATAGGGTTTGAGGTAGGTTGTCGGTCTAATGACTGTCAGACCAATAGGGTTTGAGGTATAGGTTGTCGGTCTAATGACAGTCAGACCAATAGGGTTTGAGGTAGGTTGTCGGTCTAATGACTGTCAGACCAATAAGAGCGTTGGAACTAAAGCCTGTAGCCGTGTTGTACACTTTGTAGATAGCCTGTTGTGGGTGCCGGAAATACTTCTATAGAAGACATGTTGACTTCTATGGAGCCAAAATGACTGAAACTTTACTCCATCCAGCCGGGCCTCTGACCTGGTGGGGGTGGTGGTCTCTGTGACCTCTGACCTAATGGGGGTGGTGACCTCTGACCTGGTGGGGGTGGAGGGGTGGTGGTCTCTGTGACCTCTGACCTGGTGGGGGTGGAGGGGTGGTGGTCTCTGTGACCTCTGACCTGGTGGGGGTGGAGGGGTGGTGGTCTCTGTGACCTCTGACCTAATGGGGGTGGTGACCTCTGACCTGGTGGGGGTGGAGGGGGGGTGGTCTCCGTGGGGCCGTCGTCCGTCCTCAGCGGGTCGACGCGGTGCTTCCTCTTGAGGTGAAGCTTCCTCGTCTTCTTCTTGGTCGGATTACCCGACGACGCTGTTTACGACGCAAACAGAAAGATGAGGGGCCGACGTGAAAAACAAGTGAAATTCTGTCAGTGGTTATACATCTCTTATTTATCTTGTTGAATTACTTGTCAGAATCTTGTGGAATACCTGGCTTATAACAACTATGGAAAGTATAGACGACACATAGTCACGACCTAGCCCTGATTGGCTGTTATCTCTCCAATGGTTACCAACATCAATACAGCATGGAATTGTGGACAAAATCTTATCCAACGGCAACAGAGTATTCCAACTCTTGGGTCTGAGAGGCTATGGAATGGTGGTCCGTGGTTCAGACGCTGAACGGGCCTTCAGCAGAGTCTTTCTGTGCTTGTTGTGCAGACACTGACCTGAGCCGGTGTTATCTGGCGTTTGTCTGGCGCTGTCTGGCACGTCATCGTTCTCCTCATCCTCCTCCTCCTCCTCCTCCTCGTCAGCCTTCAGGCTCTTCGCAGCGCACTCCTCTTTTTGCCTCCCTTTGTCCTCCTTCTGAACGGGAACATTAAAACAATCAACGCCCGTGAGTCAGCTCACTCCCTAATCCCTAGAGTTACAATTGCTTAGAGTAGCAGCAGCCAAATTTCGCGCATAGGAGAGGCTAGAGTTCTCAAACTCTGCCTGAACCCGACCAGGCCCGACCCAACCCGACATTTTAGACATTTAAAATGTATGCTAATCAGTAGGGCCGGGCCGTGCCTGGGGCTCCATGAAAAAAAATATATATATATTAGGGCTGTCAAATGATTAAAAATTTTAATCAGATTAATCACAGCTTCAAAATTAATTTAATCATGATTAATCACCATTCGAACTATGTCCAAAATATGCCATGTTTTCCTGTTAGTTGTTGTGGAAATGGAAATATAAATGACAGAAAGCGGATATACATTCGTTTTTGAATGTTTTTTGTTTTCTAATGCATTTAGTATAGCCATGATGTGATGTGAGCATTTGTAGGCCTAGCCTACACTTTGAGTTAAATCAACACTGGCTTTTGGCCATGTAGACTGCGGTCCCCCAGGAGGAAGTCACTAATGTTGCTCTGGAGAGGGAAGTCTGGAACACTCTGGTGGAGCTTTTGCCCCCACGACCCGACTAGGGATAAGCGGTTGAAGATGGATGGATGGATGAATGGAGACTGGAGTCCCAGTCCAGAGATGAAAATCATAATAAAATGGCCTAGGCTACTTTCTATCAATTTAATTTGGGGGTCCTTGAAATTAAAATAGCTGAGAAGCAATGGGTTAAACTGTAGACTATAGTTAATTGAAATTCACAAAATACAATAATGGCACATAAGCATTTTTGGAAACAGGGCTTGGTTTAGAAAAGCCTATATTTTGCGCTAAAGTAATTATTGAATAACATATAAATGTAGGTTTTAAGGCTAGAATGGCATTGTAGTGGACTGTAGTGAGAGGCGAGATTGTCTCTCCTTCATTGCGGGACTGCAGGACTAGTCTGGATATAGTTAGTCGTGAATCAGCTTCAGTCAGTGTTTTGGTTCGTACCTGGAGTTGTGCATCATCTCCGCTGTGCACAGCAGCACAGGGGAACTGTCTTTAATATATCCATGGTCGTTTTCAGTTGCTTTCCATGTGCGACACAAAAGTACCATGTGTTTGTTTTGGTAATAGCCTACTGCAGGCGCAGCCATGCTGATTCACGTAATCGCGTAGGACAAAACGAAACCAGCCGGACAAACATTAATGGCATTTTCAAAATGTCCACAAGTTGCGACGGACCCGAGTGATTCTTGGCGCTGATAGCTAACACTAGTAGTGTGTGTGTGTGTGTGTGTGTGTGTGTGTCTACAGGGAGCACCAGAGGACGTACTCAAAGTCCCTCAGGGAGGCGCAGGCACATTTTTACTCAAACATCATCAACAATAGCCCTGGCAACTCTAAAACACTCTTCTCCACCATAAACCACTTCCTGAAACCCCAAACATCCAAACACAGCAACACCACAGTGGAACAGTGCAACACCTACCTGGATTTCTTCAGATCCAAGGTAAACAACATCCGCTCTCTCCTCTCCAGTCCCACTACTTCACCTGTCCCAGTTGCCACCCCACTGCCTGTGATCTCTCTCCCCCTCTCCTGCTTCACCAACACCTCACAGCAAGAGATCGAGGACACTGTCAGGGGGATGAAGCCCTCTACCTGCGCCCTGGACCCCCTCCCCACCAACTTAGTCAAAACTAACATCTGTGCAATAAGTCCTCTAATCACCAACATCATTAACCTCTCCCTCCAAACTGGCCACATTCCATCAGCCCTAAAGACCGCCATTCTCACCCCTCTCCTTAAAAAACCCTCCCTCGACCCAGACAACCTGTCCAACTACAGGCCCATCTCAAACCTCCCATTCCTATCCAAGATTCTAGAGAAGATTGTGTCCATCCAACTCCAAACCCACCTTAACCACAATAACCTCAGCGAAAAATTCCAATCAGGCTTCCGTTCTGCCCACAGCACGGAAACCGCACTAGTGAGGGTCACAAATGACCTCCTGATGGCGGCAGACGCAGGCTCCCCCTCTCTGCTGATCCTCCTGGACCTCACGGCTGCGTTCGACACCGTTGACCATCAAATACTTCTCACCCGCCTCCACTCCATCGGTATCAATAACACTGCTCTCAAATGGTTCACTTCATACATCTCTGACCGGTCAGAATATGTCTCCCTGGGAGGCTGTAAATCACAAACCCAACCCGTCACCTCTGGTGTGCCCCAGGGATCCGTCCTTGGCCCCCTCCTGTTCACCCTCTACCTGTTACCCCTCGGCCGTGTCATCAGCAGGCATGGAATTAACTTCCATTGCTATGCTGATGACACGCAGCTCTACATCAAGACCAGCCCCTCCGCAGCATCTCCAACTCCCCTGTCCAACCTCACAACCTGCCTGGAGGAGACCAAGGCATGGATGAGAACCAACTTCCTGCAGCTCAACAGCAACAAAACGGACATCATCCAAATCGGCACCCCCCACCAGCTACACACATCTCCCATAACCAGCATCAGCTTCTCTGAACAGGACATCCCACTCTCACAAACTGTCACAAACCTCGGAGTAAAAATGGACCCTCAGTTGAACTTTGAATCCCACATCAACTACATATACAAAACCTCCTTCTACCACCTCAGAAACATCTCCAAACTCCGCCCCTCACTCACCATTGCCGACTCCGAAAAACTCGTCCATGCCTTTGTCTCCTCCAGGCTGGACTATTGCAACGCACTCCTCATCAGGATCCCTGGCAAGAGCCTCAGAAAGCTCCAATACATACAAAACAGCGCTGCCAGGATCCTGATGAGGGTGCGTAAGAGAGAACACATCACACCCATCCTCAAATCACTTCACTGGCTCCCCATCGCATCCCGGACCGAGTACAAGATTTCCCTGCTGACACATCAGTGCATCCATGGTACCGCCCCCCCCTACCTCAAAGAACTCATATCCCTTCAGTCATCATCACGCAACCTCCGCTCTTCGAACACCAACCTCCTCAAACCCGTCAAAACCAAATTGCGAACCATGGGCGACCGGGCCTTTTGTTCAGTGGCCCCTGACCTATGGAATGCTCTTCCGGAACAGCTCAGAGCACCACAGTCTACAGACACTTTTAAGAGAGGACTTAAAACTCACCTTTTTAGTAAAGCTTTTCCATAAATTTGTTGTTAACTGCCCTCTGCCTTAGCCTATATGTTATGTTTTCCTTTTATTGATTTTTGTTTTGTTTTCATTTCATTGTAGCACTTTGAGGTTCACTAGAATGTAAAGTGCATTATAAATAAAATCCATTATTATTATTATTATTGTGTGTGTGTGCAGTGTAGCCTAATGGGGCTTTGCTAGGCAGACAAAGTAACGCAACAGAGTTACAGAATCAAACCACTTTGCAACCAAACTACAATACACAAGCTATCTCTCTGGTGTTGTTCAATCATGACTGTGTGCTACACAGTGACAGATTTGTTATGCTCTGGACGTTCCTGAGCCGCGCGCACGGGCGCATGTTAGGGGGAACACTAACATGTGTTAATTGCGTTAAATATTTTAACGCAATTAATTAACGCAATTGATTAATGCCATTAACGCGTTATTTTTGACAGCCTTAATATATATTGAATTTGTTTAGAATAATAAAAATAATAATTTGTTTGTGTATTTATCTATTATGAAGATGATGCTGACTGGCATTTCACTTTTACTCTGTGTAGAGTTCTCAAATTCTGCACAAACCCGACCAGGCCTGACCCGACCCGACATTTTAGGGCCGGGTCGGGCCTAAAATATATGCTATTTAGTCGGGCCGGGCCTAGGGCCTGATCAGTTAGGGCCCAGTTAGGGCCGGGCCTTAATTTTCGGGCCCGATGAGAACTCTAGGAGAGGCTAGCACCACTCAATAAGTAAAAATAAATAAATAATAATAATCCATCTGCTACGGCCGATAGGTTAAAGTTCCCTTGGTTTGCGGATACCGTCCCGTACCTCCGTCACCACATCTCCTATTGGCTGGAAGGGGCTGGAGATGTTCTCCTCGTCGGCCTCTTCTACCTGGATCTGCCTGCCCTCGCGTTCCGCCTCTTCCTGCTCCGCCCGGTCTCTGTGAACACGACGAGAGGGAGCAGTCACAGCGGGAAGCACGGAAATATACCAGCCCATTCTGGTGTTTTAACCATTATGTTATATACTTTAGCTATTGAAAAATAGCAGATCTACAAGGTCTCACTCGGTGCCGCGCTATGAGCTTGCAGGTCTGCTAAAAAAAATTGAATCGTGAAAATGTGGCGCAAATCTTTATATATATATATTCTTTCAGAGCGAACAGATTTAATTAATATCTTTGATTCCAGGGGGGGGGGGGGGTGGATGGGGGTCGGCGGCCAATTACAAATAATTCTGGGGGTCCTTGACATGAAAATGTTTGAGAACCACTGAAATAGAAACATGGGGTTTTTCAGAAAACTGTCAGAAAGGCATTTGTAGAATCGACCTCAGGTCTGAATGGGCAAGTTCACTGTGGCGTCGCTCACAGCTCCTCCTTCCAGTTTAATGAGTCACGTCTAGGGGTGTTCGGAATTTACGTGGATTAAAGTTCAACTGCTAAAATGTATTTCAATTATTTTTCTGTTGATTGATGATTAATCATATTATAAACATAAATCATGAAAATCCCCTTGCATGATTTTTCAAACGCTCCATTTCCCTAACATGTCCACCCATCTACTTTAGAGATTGTCCTCCATACTCAGTGGTGGAAAGTACAGTAAGTAGGCCTACTGTACTTCTGAAAAACTCGGTTTTCTGAAAAACCCCATGTTTCTATGTCAGTGGTTCTCAACCTTTTTCATGTCAAAGACCCCCAAGATTATATGCATTTGGCCGCCGACCCCCGTCCGACCTCCCCAGAATCTAGGATTTGACTTAAAAACGTTCGCTCTGAAAGAATACGGTATATATTCAAAGATTTGTCAAAGATTTTCACGATTTTTCTAAAATAGCAGCCATACAAGCTCATAGCGCACCACTCGGTGGCGCGCTATGAGCTTGTAGATCTGCTATTCTTTATTAGCTTAAGTATAACATGATGCTTGAAACACCAAAAGGTACAATTCTCCCTCGAGGACCCCTGGGGTTCCCCGGACCCCCCTGGAACTCCCTCGAGGACCCCTGCCGTTCCCCGGTCCATCCTCACCTCTCCTCTCGTATCCTCTTGACGCGCTCCGCTCTCTCCTTCTTGTCCTGTTCCTCCAGGGCTCTCTGCTCGGCCGTGTCTTTCTTCACGCGCTCCGTGATGGCCTCGTAGTCTTTGGCGATGTTGTTGAGGAGCCAGTTGAGGCCGTTCTTGATGGACTTGTCCACCTTCTTGCCGTAGCCGAGGACGGCAGAGCATGGCTCCTGGAAATGAGGAATGAGAAATGGAAACCAGTGACGTCCAGGGTTTTTTTTTGTGTCTTTTGCCATCCAGGGGTGCTCACACTTTGTTTTACTTGAAAGCTGAAAATGACCAGTTTAACAAGATCTACCCACCAAAAACAAAAATGATGATCCATTGCTGAAATGTGTTTAACCCATTCTGCGCGGGAACCCCTTTTGGTGTTAGCATTATGTTATGCTTTAAGCTATTGAAAAGCTCATAGAGCTTGTAGGTCTGCTATTTTTAAAAAATCGAAGAACGACTGACATAGAAACATAGAATCTGATCTCAGGTCAGAATGGGTTAGAAATGTACCCGAGTACTTGGAATGGGAAATAAAGGGAAAAATGGAATTGGTAGTGTTTTTTTTGTCTTTTCTTTTCTTCGTATATAATGCTACCGACATTTGTGTCCAGCAATCTTGAAAACAAAGTGTTTTATTGTGGATTTGAGCTGACACTTGACAGGCCCTTTTAGATCACCTAAATGGTCACCTGATGCCAAAACCTTTTTTTTATACATTTAAACTACCGGTAGTGGTTCCCAAGAACCCCCAAATTAACACTAATTAGCCCACGGACCCCCATTTGAAAAGATATGCCAAGGAACCCGATGAGAGAAGACTTTTACGGCTCTAGCAGAGATTATCAACCCGCTTAATTTCAAGGACCCCCAGTTTGACATGCATTAGTCTACGGACCCCCATTTAATGGTATTTCTATCTCTGGAACCCCAAATTTATATTGTAAAATCAATGTTAATTTAACTCTGAGAGTGTATAAATGCACCCGAGGCGTCCATTTGTACATTCTCAGAGTTAGACCCATAAGGGTTCATTTGGTTCCAAACTATCATTTAGCTGGGGACCCCCTGGAACCCCTTCAAGGACCCCAGGGGGTCCCCGGACCCCACTTTGGGAACCACTGATTTAAACGGTATACCATGACTGTGACTGAAAAAAGTCTTCTAAATCCTAAGATTTTTCTGAAAAACCCCATGTTTCTGTGTCAGTGGTGCTCAACCTTTTTCATGTCAGGGAACCCCAGAATTATCTCTATTGGGCCACGGACCCCCCCATCTCAAAATATCTAGTTCCAGGGACCCCCCAGAAGCCAATATTTTAGTTTAAAAATGTTCGCTCTGAAATATGTATTCAAAGATTTGCGACACATTTTCACGACTTTTCAAAAATAGCTATAGAGCCTGTAGATCTGCTATTTTTCAATAGTTTAAGTAGAACAGAATGTTTAAAACACCAAAAGGGGTTCCCGCCCAAAAAGTCAAAGCATCTATCAATAGTAAAATAGTATTATACAGTAAATATGTGTTGCGTTGTGTTATAGATTTACATCTAGCTGTGTGGGAGCCAATCAAATGTCTCGAGTGGCAGGTTCAGAAACACTCACAATCTGACACAAACACTTGTTCTCATTGACAAGCTTCTCCAACGACAGATTCTCAATGATGTCTGCCTCAGCCAGGGCGCCATCACGGTCCTGTTTATTGGCCAATCTGAAACACAGAGAAATGACAGATTAGAGAAACTGTTTTGGGAAATGCTCAATGCTCATTTCTGCTCAACATTAACCCATTCTGACCTGAAATCAGATTCATACGAGGTTTCCGCCGGACACACACTGGTCTGATGAACCCATTCTGACCTGAGATCAGATTCTAAAAATGTCAGTCGCTCTTCGATTTTTCAAAAATAGCAGACCTACAAGCTCGTATCGCGCCACTCGGTGGCGCGATATGAGCTTGTAGATCTGCTATTTTTAAATAGCTAAAGCATAACATGATGCCGACACCAAAATGGGTGCCCGGTCAGAATGGGTTAAATATGGATTATGGGACAGACGGAGCCAATGCCGTCTTTGTGGGCGCCGGTGGCTCAGGGGTAGAGTGGCTGGATGGTAACCGCCCAGGTTGCCAGTTCGAACCCGGGCTCCCCTACCTAGAGTTAGTGTCGAAGTGTCCTTGAGCAAGACTCTGAACCCCCAATTGCTCCCGATGTGCAGGTTGGTGCCTTGCATGGTTTCCGCCACCATCGGTGTGTGAATTAGGGATGCACCGATCCGGCTTTTTGGCATTCGATACCGATTTTGATACATGGGGGTCCAGTATCTGCCGATACAGAGTACCGATCCGATACCCCCCACAAAGAAACGTAATAACCTATTAAGCTGTATGCCTCACTGTGTGGAGTCTGGAATCATTATTTTGTGTAAGGCAACATCAAGGCTTGACTTAAACATTACTTTCCCAACTTTGTAAAACAAAATGTAACAAACACAGATATAAATGCACTGAATTATTTATTAAATAACTGTGCAACAATTAGACCAGGTTAATGTGTGCGTAGGCTAGCCTGGCTGCATTCCACATGTTATGCTGTCAATACTACACTGCTGTGTCACAGAGGAGGTAGAGTTTTCATACTGTAATTACACATAATTATCGGATCGGATCGGATAATGGATCGGCCACCGATCCGATACCCGATCTAGAATTTTAGCCTGGATCGGCGCCGATCTCCGATACGAGTATCGGATCGGAGTGAATGTGTGCGTGAATGGGTGAATGTAATGCACAATCTATGTAAAGCGCCTTGGATAAAGGCCCTATTATAAACGCACCATTTACCACATATGGTGTCACTCCACTCGGGCACAGGGAGGTTAATGCAGAACAGCTGGGAGTGACATTCACCATGTTTGAAGTCTTCTGACTCTGCACTGCCCTCTAGTGGACGTAATGCGTAACATCCATCCATGCCAACAAAAGGATGCATCATGAGCAGCCAGTGAAGTTATGCATTTTGAAATTGATGTTTATTTTCGCACATAAAGGGAGCATAAATGAAGTGAACCTTAAAAAGGTACACTGTACAAATCTGGCATTATACCAGACGTGCAAGGTCGGAATGTGAGCTTGTAGATCTGCTATTTTCAAAAGATTTGAAAACTTGAAAACGAGACATAATGATTACTTTCTACTTTTATACCTCAAGTACATTTTGAAGACAATACTTTGGCTTCAAAATGTAAAGTCAATTTTTAATTACGGATTGTTTTACTTGTAATTTAGTACTACTGTACTAAATTACACCTTCTGCAACTTGTGCCCTCAGGGAGGCGCTTAGTATAAGGTCACCAATGCAAGGACGAACAGAATGAAAAAAATGTTTTACCCCGGAGCAGTCATAGCTTTAAACACTTGACACGTTATGGAATAATAGGGACTTACTGTGCAATATGTCTTAATTGTATATAGATTATTTATGTCTTTGTTTTTTAAATGCACTTGAGCTGGATTGCAAATCAATTTCGTTGTCTTGTACAATGACAATAAATATATTCTGCTGTTCTGCTATTTCTACATTGCAGCATTGACACTTTTTTGTGGCTTTCGCCTTTATTTTATATTTTTTGTATGGAGGGACAGACAGTAGGCTGACAGGAAATGGGGCAGATAGATGGGGGGAGTAACATGCAGTGAAGGCCGTCGGGATCGGGAGTCGAACGCGCGGCACACTGGCCAGACTGGATTACCAGCCAAGGTAAGCCTGGGCCGCTGAGCCACGGCCCAGGCCAGCATTGACACCCCTCCCTCCCCCCCCTGGCACACACACTCACACGAGGACGGGCTTGCCAGCGATGCGCGGGTGCTGCAGGACCTCGGCCATGGTCTCGCGGGTCTCCTGGATGCGCTGCACGTCGCTGGAGTCCACCACGAACACCACGCCGTACGACTCCGAGTAGTAGTTCTTCCAGATGCCCCGGATCCTCTTGCCGCCGCCCAGGTCGAAGATGGTCACCTCGAACTTGCCCTGCTTCAGGTCCACCTTGGAGAAGCCCACCGTGGGGGCGACATCCTGTGGGCTCTCTGGGGGAGGGAGGGAGGGAGAGAGAGAGAGAGAGAGAGAGAAAGAAAGAGACAGGTGATCGTGCATTAACCCATTCTGACCTGAGATCAGATTCATACGAGGTTTCCACCGGACACACACTGGTTCTGATTAACCCATTCTGACCTGAGATCAGATTCTAAAAATGTCAGTCGTTCTTCAATTTTTCAAAAAATAGCAGACCTACAAGCTCGTATCGCGCCACTCGGTGGCGCGATATGAGCTTGTAGATCTGCTATTTTTAAATAGCTAAAGCATAACGTAATGCTAACACCAAAATGGGTTCCCGTTCAGAATGGGTTAAGAAAATAATACAGTACACAATAATAGTACATAGAATAGGTTCATTGAAAATAACGGAGGCGGCTGTTTTGACGCGCAGTGTTCGCAGACGGTGTAGAAAATGCCAGCACTCATTGTATGTCCTTTTACATGATTGCATTTACCTCTGAGAATGAAAACGTACGCGTTTCGGCCTGTATGGCCTTTCCTCAGCGTTTGTGACAAACGCTGAGGAAGGCCATAAAGGCCGAAATATGGTCTTAGGAGGATGATCTGCATAAGCAACGGTGGTAAAAGAAATGTCCACATTTTACAGTTCATGTGAGAATAAAAGGTAGAACACTAAGCACTCACGTTGCTTAATTTGCTTCGGTAGAACATTACTTTACATGACTATCTTACAGAGGGCTGTGAAAACAGCACAATTTAATTCAATTGTTATCAATATATCTTTTCGGCTTTATCATCTAAAACTCTGCGTCTGTAATGTTTAATATTGTGGTCGATAGTGTTCGCTAGGTTGCCCAAAAACATCAGGCAAAGGGACTACCAATGGAATCTAGCCCTTTGGCTAACTCGGGGTTAGGGTGCATTTACATTTGTTTGAATGCAGTACTTTTCGAATAAAGACATTACATTTTTTAACCAGTGAGACAAACTAGGTGCTTCCAAACTTGATTCTGATTCTGTCATTCCAATTTGACCCTTTAAAATACATTTGTAGCATGAGACTATTGATGTGTTTTGTCTGTATTCACGTGATTCTATATATATACACTGTATGTTGTATATGTGGAGGAGAGTATTAGATAATCATGGATCAGAAACCGATGAGATGGCTCTTTTGTGGTATTTTTTTTTAAACACAACCTTAGTACGTTTGAAAGTTTTTTTCTACTATAAAATAGTTTTTATTTTTTTATGATTACATGGTCATGTTTCACCTTTGATATCTGGACTGATTGATAAGACTTCCGAGCTCTGGTAGAGCAACATGTACATGAGCCTCAACAAATGGTAACTGTACTGTTCCCAAGCGTAAGAACTCATTCTGCTTCCTCAGTAAAAGGGGCAAACCTTTAGGACGCTTTGCCTACGGTTCTAAAACTAGAGACGGATGGACGGTAAACTCAAACTATGGTTGAAATCAAATCACCTGTGCTCAGTCACACGTATAGTTTCTGACTGGTTAGTGGTTACCTGAATGTATGTCTACTTTTGTTTTGTTCCACAAGTCAATGTAATGGGTATGACTTTAGTGTAACAATATTACTAGTATATATTCCTCTAGTGTATTTTTAGAAAAGTCTCCTGTGGACAGGTATGCTAATACACTGTAAGCAACGCATCTACAAATTGTACAATTGTGCAATGTGATTGTGATGTCCATGTTTATCCCATTCTGAACGGGCACCCATTTTGGTGTTGGCATCATGTTATGCTTTAGCTATTGAAAAATAGCAGATCTACAAGCTCATATCGCGCCACCGAGTGGCGCGATACGAACTTGTAGGTCTGCTATTTTTTGAAAAATCTGATCTCAGGTCAGAATGGGTTATTTTTCACATGGAAATCACAATCACATTGCACAGATACATAACACATTCATACATACAGGACGTCAACCCGGGCCTCACCTCCTTGGATTCCTCGGACTGTTGCGGTCTTTCCTGCGTTGTCCAGCCCGACCATCACCAGCGTCACTTTCCTGTAAGATTAGAGACGGCAAACACAATGACTACAGGTCTGACGCTGGAGACCTGTCCTCCTGGTCCCAGACTAGTATCACACAATGACTACAGGTCTGACGCTGAAGACCTCTGTCCTCCTGGTCCCAGACTAGTATCACACAATGACTACAGGTCTGACGCTGGAGACCTGTCCTCCTGGTCCCAGACTAGTATCACACAATGACTACAGGTCTGACGCTGGAGACCTGTCCTCCTGGTCCCAGACTAGTATCACACAATGACTACAGGTCTGACGCTGAAGACCTCTGTCCTCCTGGTCCCAGACTAGTATCACACAATGACTACAGGTCTGACGCTGGAGACCTGTCCTCCTGGTCCCAGACTAGTATCACACAATGACTACAGGTCTGACGCTGAAGAACTGTCCTTCTGGTCCCAGTATCACACTATGACTACAGGTCTGACGCTGGAGACCTGTCCTCCTGGTCCCAGACTAGTATCACACAATGACTACAGGTCTGACGCTGGAGACCTGTCCTCCTGGTCCCAGACTAGTATCACACAATGACTACAGGTCTGACGCTGGAGACCTGTCCTCCTGGTCCCAGTATCACACAATGACTACAAGTCTGATGCTGGAGACCTCTGTCCTCCTGGTCCCAGACTAGTATCACACAATGACTACAGGTCTGACGCTGGAGACCTGTCCTCCTGGTCCCAGACTAGTATCACACAATGACTACAAGTCTGACGCTGAAGACCTCTGTCCTCCTGGTCCCAGTATCACACAATGACTACAGGTCTGACGCTGGAGACCTCTGTCCTCCTGGTCCCAGTATCACACAATGACTACAGGTCTGACGCTGAAGACCTCTGTCCTCCTGGTCCCAGACTAGTATCACACAATGACTACAGGTCTGACGCTGAAGACCTCTGTCCTCCTGGTCCCAGACTAGTATCACACAATGACTACAGGTCTGACGCTGAAGACCTCTGTCCTCCTGGTCCCAGTACTCTACATGCACACAATAAAAAAAAGGCATAGAAACTATAAAAGACAAAAAAAAACACAAACAATCCAGCACAATTCCTCATCGTCTCCTGTCTGAAATACTTAACTACAACACCTGCGTCGCAGGGACATGGATCGTTCAATCCGGCGAACGGTCTTCTGGAGCCACGAGGCCTTCATGAACCGAGAGATTCTGAGAGCGGGCTGAGCCCCACCCCACCCCACGCCCCCCCAACCCCCTCCCAGCCTGTCCCCTCACCCAGAATCTACCATTACTGCGCTAGCACCCCCCCCCCCCCCCGGTGCACCCATCTATGCATGTATGCACACACATTGACTCTACATGAACACTCTTAACAGATCAGGTTGTGGGATTACCTGGGGATTTTCAAATTAAACCCTGGGGGATCAGGTTCTTCGGTCTCCACGTGGAGTAGAAGCAGGGAGGGGTCAAGAGCACTGAATCCAACCATTAGCAGGTCTTCTAACCCATTCTGAACGGGCACCCATTTTGGTGTTGGCATCATGTTATGCTTTAGCTATTGAAAAATAGCAGATCTACAAGCTCATATCGCGCCACCGAGTGGCGCGATACGAGCTTGTAGGTCTGCTATTTTTTGAAAAATCGAAGAGCGACTGACATTTTTTAGAATCTGATCTCAGGTCAGAATGGGTTCATCAGACCAGTGTGTGTCCGGCGGAAACCTGGTATGAATCTGATCTCAGGTCAGAATGGGCTAATCAACGACGAGTCACACACGTCGTTTATGCTCTAGTGACAACTAAGGGGTTGCAGAATATTGTATGTCGTTGTACAGCTTAAATATTAGCATCCACAATGACGTAGTTGTGTTTGACCTGACGACGATTCTACTTTATGTCTTCGAAATCCTTTTCTTTAAAAAGCCATGTTTATATGTCAGTCGTTCTCATACATTTTCATGTCAATGACCCCCGAAAATGTATGTAATTGGCCGTCAACCCCCATCTGAAAATATGTTGTTTCAGGGGACCCCCCCCCCCTAGAAGCAAAGATTTTAGTTAAAAACGTTCGCTCTGAAAGAATATATATTCAAAGATTTATGCCACATTTTCACGGTTTTTCAAAAATAGCAGATCTGCTATTTTTCAATAGCAATAGCGATCTACAATGAGCTTGTAGATCTGCTATTTTTCAATTTGCATGTTCAATAGCATGTTCAACTCTCTCTCTCTGTTTCTGGCACAACAGCGCCCCTACTGGTACTAGTCATACTTGTGCTCATTAATGTCACACAGACACATAGGTGAACAACACGAATGAAACAAGTGTTGCGATTGGTTCGGGAAAAAAATCGTATCCGGGGGAAATACATCCGACGGATATTCCGGAGGATACGTCCGCCGATAGCTTCTCTGCCTTACGTTGTGACCAGGCTTTTCTTTTCGCAGAAAAGTAAGCCTGGGGCCGAGGCTAACCACTTCACCACTTTTCAACCTACCTTCATCATATAATTGGTCCTCACTAATGTCCTCACTCGGTCTGTCTCATATGAGGGCTGTGGGCAGTTCAGAAACCTGTCCACCAGTGACATCATCAAACCAAGCTAATACAAACTGCAGGCTTTCTATTCCTGAAAAAAACGGTGAAGTCCCGTTTAGGCCGCTGCCTGACGTCGAAATTAAAAAGAACTAGAGAAAGTGCCCTTCTGGGCACAGGTCTCCACCAGGTTATCCACAGATCCGTGCAGTTAGAGGTAAAAACACTTTTCGGCCAGTTATAGCGCCACCTTGAGGCTGAGTTGAAATTGTTCATGTGGCATTTCGTCCTCGGCCTAGTGGGAATGTGCGTGCACAATTTCACGGAAATCACGCGATGTGTTCATGATTTGCAGCATTTTGTTTGAAACTGAGCACTCCTGTGAACTTTGGAAGCCAATCTTAACCAATCAGGATGGAGTCTGAGAAATCTGAAAGACCGGTTTCGTTGAATGGCTCTAGAGAGACTGTGTACTAATTTGCGTGATGTTTGGACAAAATCTGTAGGTGTACTGTGAAAAAACTTGTTTTGCACAAAGCGGCCTCCTGGTGGCGCTATAACAGGCCGTTCTGGAAAGTTTGGGGCAGAGGTTCATCGTTGGCATCCAGGGAGTGTGTGTGCAAAATTTGGCATCGACCGGGTTAACGGTGGCCGAGATTAGCTGTTCACGGACACACGGACGGACACACACACACGGACGGACGGACACACGGACGGACGAAGTGCAAAACATACTCTCCCCACATGCCTTCGGCCTGGTGGAGACAAAAAGTCTTTTAAATCCCGACAGTTTTCTGAAATACCTATGTTTCTATGTCAGTGGTGCTCAATATTTCATGTCAAGGACCCCAAAAGTTATATTGAATTGGCTGCCAACCCCATCTGAAAATATGTTGTTCCAGGTACCCCCCAGAAGCAAAGCTTGTAGATCTGCTAGTTTTTCAATAGCTACAGTATAACATAATGCTTAAAACACCAAAGGGGTTCCCGTCCAGAATGGATTAATTATTTTTTATTTTATTTGAAATGGGACAAAGCTCATTAATCAACATGTCAGCTTTCACCTCAATGTAAGTGGGCCAGAGTTAGCCAGAGCTAAATTGCATCTGTAGTCCCCGAGCAGGCTCTTAAAAAATGAATGATAAAAGAAAGACAGAGTGTATAGTGTGCCAGCACACAACACCATGCTTTGAGGCCATGTGTGCATACTGCCTACTGTATGTGCAAGCAGCCAACACTAATAACGAGAATCACTCCAGTTCTTAGATCATTACACTGGCTTCAGTGGCTTGACTGGTTTCCCGTCTGTCAGAGAATTGATTTAAAATAATAATGTATGTTTATAAAGCAATACATTTGTCTCAGAACAGGTCTCCGTTGCCTTGGAGTGGGGTGGGTTAGGATCTGGGAGGGGTCTTAGCCAGGGCTGTAAACCAAATGGGATTACATGACCTAAACCATGTGGATTCTGAGCTTGTAGAAAATTGGTACCACTACCCGTTCAAAAGCTAATACGGTAATGTTCAGTTGTGATTGATATAGTTATTGCAATAAACTGGTAGCACAGCATAATCTTTCTCACGAGCCTTGATCTTTACAAGACAATATTTTAGAATGTAAGGCCAACAGCAGGCCCACAACTGCAGTAATCTAACTAGCTAAGAGTAGGAGCAAGAAACGTATCGGGTGAATTGGGACAGTAAACAAATTCAAAGGAAAGCAGGAGTCACATCCAGAAAACTGGGAAATACAAAGGAGAGGAAGCCATAATAAAAATGGTGCACTGTCTAAAAGCATGAGGGAAACTTTGAGAGAAAAAGACTCGCTCACCGTATATAAACTAGAAGTAAAACTCCTTAGACTGAGACTTGAGAAAATATTTGTTCCTTTATGTTCTCATGCTCAGAAAGTGCTCTGTGCTCAAAGTGCAATTAACCCATTCTGACCTGAGATCAGATTCATACGGAGGTTTCCACTGGACACACACTGGTCTGATGAACCCATTCTGACCTGAGATCAGATTCTAAAAATGTCAGTCGTTCTTCGATTTTTCAAAAATAGCAGACCTACAAGCTCGTAGCGCACCACTCGGTGGCACGCTATGAGCTTGTAGATCTGCTATTTTTCAATAGCTAAAGCATAACATGATGCCAACACCAAAATGGGTGCCCGGTCAGAATGGGTAAAGCAAACGTTTTGGTCCTAAGACCTTCGTCAGTGCTATATGCGAAGGTCTTAGGACGGAAACGTTTGCTTTTTAATAACCCTAACCATAACCCATAAAGGAAAAAATGTTTTCTTAAGTCTCAGTCTAAGGAGTTTTACTTCTAGTTTCTATACGGTGAGCGAGTCTTTTTCTGTCTCATGTTTTTGAGACCACCGCTACCGTAGTCAAGTTTGGGGGAAAAAGGCCGAAGAAAGGCGCGACAGTTTTCTCAGTGTTTCACTGTCTAAAAACAACAGCTTCAGAGAAACACACACTTTCAAGGTAAATTTTAAATAAATGTTAAAATGGTTTTTAAAGTGATGCATGTTTAATATTGTATCCCATGAACAGCCAATGAACATTGACAAGACAGACGACTAGTTGCCATTCATGAATGTGCCTCACCTCAGGTTCAGAGGTTAATATCAAATGTTTACTACAACTGACATCAACGCCCTAACGTTCTTAATGTATGGGTCGGGCGTGGGTATAACAACTGTATAGTCAGTAGAACTTATTTGACCTATTAAAAATGGATGAAGAGTGCTGCTGTCCACCCAGCTGTGTTGGGCATGTGCCTGTCCCTCGCAGGCCACTCTGGCTGCTTATTTTGTCAAATTAAGTAACAATGTCAACACCTTGCTACTTTAGCCTAAAAACGTCTGGGTTTCCGAGGCTACTGCTCCAGTGAATTCAGAGTAAAAGGTGTTTGCAGTTGCACACACAACACAGCCTGTGTTGTTCGGGACATATATATCGGAGTGAATGTCGGAGCACAGGAAAGAATTATCAACCTAACGTAATGTCAATAACGTTTGCACACTGCTGCCGAATATTGCATCTCCTGTGTGAAAGTTTTTGGACCGGCGGGATTGATTTATATCAGTTTTCGCAGCCGTCTTTCACATAGCTAGACATGGACTTTCACCCTTTGAGCAGTGCTGTGTCCTTCCAGACCTGGCTCCATTTTGGCCCAGCTGGCCATTGGCTGGCCCAGACACGAGGCGGGACTTCCCCCCTTCTTCTCCGTTGGTTTTTATTTTGACTCGAGTGGGAGGGGAATCCCGATCATAGACTGTAACGGTAGCCACGCCTCTCAGAACATACGCGACTTTATGGTCATTTTTTTAATTAATGGGACCATCATTTTCCAAAAAGAATATTATGACATTAGAAATGAGACTTTAAACTAGTGACTGGAAGCAGAAAGTATTCATGACCATGTTTATTAAGGTAATACAGTCTAGGTGAAGTTGGGCCCAAATACATGGACTTCTATGGGGCTATGGGTTTTTCTGGGTCCAATGACAGCGCCACAACAGGCCATTATATGAATCGCGATTTCCTTATAGGCTTCACAAAATATCTATCTGACTGCCCCCCTGGCAGCAGCACACAAACACACGAAGCGCAGTGAAAGAATGCAGAGCGAGAGAAACAGAGAGGGAGCGAGAGAGATAGAATAGCACGGTGACATCGCATCTAAATCAACTTCTAGTGAAGCAAAGGACCCACTGTTTACATTAAACCTTTTCAAAATAATTACCAGATCAGGGGATCATAATCACAGGGGATCATCCTCATTGCTTGTCCACTCCATTTCGTTCTACGAAATTATTGCTACGAATATAAATAATAGGCATCACATTCGGTGTGCAAGGATGTTTTGCGTGTTTGCATGTTTTTTTCTTTTTGCAGATTTCGGATCCGAAAAACGCATCAATTACCTATTTTCAATATGCACCACTTTGAGCACAACAGATGCTGATGAAAGCCTGTGGCTACTGCTGTTGCTATGACAACTTTAAGACCCTGTCACTAGTATACACACACGGGAGACGACAAATTTGCGTCTCCAAACTTTCCCACTCAGGAAGGTGGTTTCAAAATGTAGCCGTCTTCGTGTGACAGAAAGGGCAGATGGGCTAAATACTTGCCCGGGTAACGCAGAATACGTCCTCGTCTGGACAATCATAGCATCAAAAAGACAGTTGGACGCGTGACTGACCCTCTTGTGCCACAAGGCCGATACATTATAAGTCAATGTCGCCCGACAAGGTTCCAAATGAGTCTGTAACTCAGAGAGTGTAGTACAAAAAAGCTTTGTACAAATCGGTGTCAGTGAGTGATAATTCAGTTCACAGTAAATGCTCAGTGGCCCCTTTTCCACCGGTTGGTTCCCAATGGGAACCGGTTCAGTTCTTTTTGGTTTTTAGTCCATGAGCCAGAGCTCCAAAATTGAAACGTTAATTATGAATTGAGTGTGCAAAACCATACCAATATTAGATTGTTATCACCGTGAAACTTCCCCAATTGAGTACTTACATGAAGACAATGATCTATTGTATTAAAAAAAATACATTTTTAAATATGCAAATTATGCATTATGTAGGAAAATATGCAAAATAATCGAAAATATGAAAAAGCTACTACTGTGGAAGGGTTATCATGTATTAATTTACTTGTATTGAACCTATAAACAATTTAATATAGGGTATAGTTTGCCCACCAATTTTGGAGCTCTGGCTCATGGACTAAAAACCAAAAAGAACTGAACCGGTTCCCATTGGGAACCAACCGGTGGAAAAGGGGTCAGTGTGTAAATGTATCAATTAGTGAAAGATCAATTAGTACGGTAAAGGCAATCTGTTCAAGACATAAGACAGGGCCATTTTAAAACGCTATTATAGCAGTGGCTCTCAATGAGGGGTGCAGGCAGGGACCCTTAACCCATTCTGACCTGAGATCAGATTCATACGAGGTTTTCCACTGGACACACACTGGTCTGATGAACCCATTCTGACCTGAGATCAGATTCTAAAAATGTCAGTCGCTCTTCGATTTTTCAAAAATAGCAGACCTACAAGCTCGTATCGCGCCACTCGGTGGCGCGATATGAGCTTGTAGATCTGCTATTTTTCAATAGCTAAAGCATAACATGATGCGGACACCAAAATGGGTGCCCGGTCAGAATGGGTTATAAGTCAATGTCGCCCGACAAGGTTCCAAATGAGTCTGTAACTCAGAGTGTACAAAAAAAGCTTTGTACAAATCGGTGTCAGTGAGTGATAATTGAGTTCTATCACAGTAAATGCTCAGTGTGTAAATGTATCAATTAGTGAAAGATCAATTAGTACGGTAAAGGCAATCTGTTCAAGACAGGGCCATTTTAAAATGCAATTATAGCAGTGGCTCTCAATGAGGGGTGCAGGGCCAGGCAGGGACCCTTAACCCATTCTGACCTGAGATCAGATTCATACGAGGTTTCCGCCGGACACACACTGGTCTGATTAAAGGAGAATTCCATGCTAGAAGGCTTTCCTACCTTTATTTGTAGTTGTTACGTCCCCACCAAAGAGGTCCAGGTGTTATTTTGTGCAAAAGTGCATTATTGGCTATTTCCCCCTAATATAAGCACTCAATGGAGGTTGGGATTTTGTGCTAATTCACTTATTTCCATCGAAATAGGTAGTAAAGTGTGCCTCTTGGGATGCTATTTACATTATGAAGAGAAGATATATACAAAAAAAAGATTTTTGAGCGATGAAAATAAGCGAATTAGCACCCCAATGCCCCATTCAATTCAATGCAATTCCTTGAGGGCTTATGGTAGGAGAAATAGCTAATAATGCAGTTTTGCACAAAATAACACCTGGATCTCTTTGGTGGGGACGTAACAACTACAAATAAAAGGTAAGAAAGCCTTCTAGTATGGAATTCTCCTTTAAGGTTACTTGAGGGGGTTACAAAATACAAATGGACCCTTAGGACCAGGTCTAATAACTCAGAGTGTATATGTAAGGTTTTGCCCCCTCAAATGGTACCTCGTCAGATAATCCCCACATATCCTACAACAACTTCTGTGAACAGACTTCACTGTAGTAGCTTTTCATAAATTATATTTGTACTTGGGCTGTTCTGCTGTCATGAAAGTTTATAGTTAGAGAAATTCAAAGTCCAGCCGTCTGCTGTCCAGCCTCTCCCACCCCTCACTGGGGAAAATTCTGGGAGGAAAACAGAAACGGGGCGAGTAGTCTTGTTACCCTCAGAGTGTACTACAGATGGAGCCGAATGGACCCGGAATGGGAGTCCTTTAAATCAGTGGTTTTCAACCCTTTTCATGTCAAGGCCCATTATTTATTTGGCATTGGAGCCACACAGACCACCACTTGATGACATTTAGCCTAAATTGAGCCTCATATTTTGTTATCGTTGGATAAAATGTTGTCCACAATTCCATGCTCTATTAATGTGGTACCATAGGAGAGATATATACAATCAAAATAACAATCCTTCAACATTCTCTTATGTATAAATTAAGTAATGCAGATGTATAACAATAATTTAACTCTTGAGAGCGTAAAATGAAACCAATAATGGACCCGTATGGGTTAAGAGTTAAAGATCTAATAAGGGACCATTTGGTTACCAACTGCTTTAAATTAAAAGGTTTGAGAACAGTGTGTGTAAGAAGAGGACAGGTTTACCTTGCAGGCTCACGCCAACGTTTCAACCAGCTGCAGCAGTTATCCATCAGACTGAACATGTCAGATGAACTGGGTCATCTCTATAGTAGCCGGGAATGAATGAGCTGGTTCATCTATTCTCTCATGAGCCTGGTTCTGTTCCTCTGGCTGGAATGAGCTGGCTCTGTAACTGTTGTCATCCAATCCAACAGTGAACGAGCATCTCAGCTGGGCTGGTTCTGTCTGTTGTTGTCGTTTAACAGTGAAGACACTGAAGAGGGAGCATCTCACATGAGCTGGTTCTGTTCATCTTGGCTGTGAAGAAACATGGTTTCATCTAGCTGGGGGTGGTGGGTGGAAGGGGCCTTCATTCAGACCCATAAGATACAAACAAACGGGTGGTGGTCAACAGGTGGTCACAACACTCAACATGAACGCGGGTCTAATGGATACAGACGTTCTGTAGTGAAGCAGAATGATGGCACAAAGTCTCTATAGTAGATATCATTGATAACGTGTTGAGTCAGTCTACGCTTTATATTATAGCACCGTTTACTTAGTTAGCAGCGCCAGCTAGCCTTGGAATTAGCCAGTCCTTTTAAATGTGACTGACTGACCACCACTGCTAGCTACTTAGTTAGCCCCCCCAGCTAGCCTTAGAATTAGCCAGTCCTTTTAAATGTGACTGACTGACTGACCACTGCTAGCTACTTAGTTAGCCCCCCCAGCTAGCCTTAGAATTAGCCAGTCCTTTTAAATGTGACTGACTGACCACCACTGCTAGCTACTTAGTTAGCCCCCCCAGCTAGCCTTAGAACTAGCCAGTCCTTTTAAATGTGACTGACTGACTGACCACTGCTAGCTACTTAGTTAGCTAGCTCAGCTAGCATTAGCATGCTCGGTTGGTTGCAGGTTAAATGTCGGCGTTCTCCCCACAGACAGACAGACGTCTGAAGGCAAACCTGCTGCTTCCCAGGAAAATGGAATGTTCCCTGTGAAAAATAACGGACACATTCAACTCTTAGAGTATATAATTCAACTACGTTATCTGGTTGGCTGGTTGGTTGGTTGGTTGGTTGGGGGATAAAGTAGCCCCAGTGTTTGTTTACGCCGTCCTCTGCTGCTGCTAGGCTGCAGCCAGGCGTCACGTGACTGGTCTCAGTGGTCTGACGGCATCTTAGGAGTCAAGTTGGGAGGTTCAATCTTTATTGGCATCATGAGAAAACATGCGTTTACATTGCCAAAGCAAGTGTCAAAAACTCAAAATATAATACCTTAAAACAGTTGAAAATGGCGGAAGTATATACAGTTGTAGAGGGTACAGCATTGTGAAACCAGAGCTATGTCACATTGCATTTTTATATGTGTAGGCCTATAAAAGTAAAAGTGAAAAGCCACTGTCTGAGATAAATACACAAACAGAACAGAACTATTCTTTTTATAATTATGAAGGGGAAAAAATGGAGCCCGAGCCCCAGTCCGGCCCGACTGATTTAGCATACATTTTAGGCATGCAACCAGCACATCCGGAGCAATTAGGGGTTCAGTGTCTTTCTCAAGGACACTTCGACACTAACTCTAGGGGAGCCCGGGTTCGAACTGGCAATCTTACGGTTACCATCCTCACCGCCGCCGCCCGTATGCTGTAAGCTGTATAGGGCTTCTTCACAGGCATGGCCAACCCAACCTATCGGCTTCTCGGATTGCCCAGGACATCGTGTGACCTTTGTGCTGCTGTATACCAATATAAGTGATAGCGCACACATAGGATCTCTATTCTTTCACCTGCTGAGACTCAAATGATCCATTTTAATTCACACTTCTCCTGCTGTGTGAAATGTTGTGCTGGACAGTACATCTGAAAGGAGGACCAAAGAGACTCTTCCATGCCGTGCTGGCAGTGGGCCACAGGGTGTACTCGTTCGGAGGGTGCGGCAGTGTGAACAAAAGGGATCAGATTGACGTTCACGTCTTCAACACAATGTCTTTGCGCTGGACGAAGTTGCCCCCGGTGAGAAATGGAAAAGGAGCATCGTTTCCCCTTGAGGTTCCCTCCAACCGCAAGGGTCACACAGCTGTGCTGATAGAAGATATCATCTACATCTGGGGGGGGCTTGTGAGTGTTGAGGTAGAGGAAATTTGCAACGTGCTTTATGCGTTCGATGTCAACACCCACCGGTGGTACAGGCCCAAGATTTCAGGGACTGCTCCAGAGGCGAGGTACAACCACTCGGCCTGTGACTTGGGGAAGGTCATGTATATCTTTGGAGGAGTCAACCTTCTGACTGGATACACTAATGCCATCTACAAGCTGGACACCACCACAACGGTCTGGTCTTTAATTAACACTAGCGGCACTCCAGCGCCGGTTTCATTGGGTCACTCTGCTACCATAATAGGGACCAAGATGTTTGTATTTGGGGGGAAAGGGTACAGGTCCCACCACAACAACATCAGAGTGTTTGACACAGAGACCAGCTCCTGGCTGAGCACGCCCTCTGCACTGCCATGTCTTCCAAAAGGACGCAGGTATCATTCAGCCCTGGCCTACAATGGAGAGCTGTTCATATTTGGTGGTGACAACTTGCGTCTTGAACGGACCTTCAGTGACATTTGGAAATTCAATCCACAGACCTTCTCCTGGAGGAAGGTTGAGCCCAAGGGGAAAGGCCCGCAGTGGATGCATAGAATAGGCATTTGCTGTGTGGGAGACCGTATCATCCTCTTTGGAGGATACTGGACGCTCGATGACCTGTACATCTTAGACTTAAGTCCTAGTCTGAAGACGTTGTGCAAGATAGCAGTTATTCAGCACGGCCTGGAGCAGTTGGGACTCCCACATGACATCCGATGGGAACTGGCAGCCATGACTAACCGAAAGCAGCGAAAAGAAAACAGCCCGCTTAAAAGGAAAAAAGAAAAGAACGACAACAGTAGAGAACGAGTTCCAGTCAGTAGTGGAGCAGAAGAAAGGGACGAGGAGACGAGGAGAACGCCGCCCCTAAAGCGTCTCCCTTCATTCAGATGAAAAAGAAAGCCAAGCACAGGAATGTGCTTCAGCGATAGTCACCAGGAACTAAGCAGCATCATTATTGGAAAATTACTGAACTGTGCCAGAGCAGCATGGCTGCAACCAATATACTGTAAACTGCCAAGTTGATCTCCATGAATGTAGAGATGCTTAGATGATTCTAAAGCAGGACTGGTAATGGGGGGAGAAAATGAGTCCAAAGGTGGAGACCTTTGTGGTTGTTTTTTTTAAATCATACTTTTATTATTCATTCATTTATTCCATTTATCAAAGATTGGAGCCTATCAATCGCTGTGTACAGGGATTTTACAAACACAAACAGAAATACAACGTATACACTACAAATCTGCATCTAACTGTGATTTCTATGTTTATTTTGTTTGCAGTATGCCATTAACATGCTAGTAATTATTATCCCTGCCAGGACAGAAGGGCCAAAGGCCTGTAGCACGTTTTAAGGGGCGCTATAGCCCCTTCCATAAACAGCTTTTGTCGCCACACATCTCAACATAAATTAAACATCAAAACATTGAACGCCATTGACATTGAAGGGAAAATGTACGTCATATGTAAACAAGCAAATCAGCTTGCGGTCATAGCATACCTGATGACGTCATATATAGACTGACTGGCCTCCGAGGACTTTGTGTCTACGTTTTTTCACCCACACAATTACACTGCCACCATCGGGTGGCCTACCCCAGCTAGTGCCCAGGAGGCCAAATTTATGGGCTAGCTACCCCATGGGCTAGCTACCCCAGCTACCCCATGGGCTAGCTACCCCATTTATGGGCTAGCTACCCCAGCTAGTGCCCAGGAGGCCAAATTTAACCTGCTATCATGACTGAATATTGTAATAACTTGGATCAGCTTACTTGGGGGGCCATGCATGTCGGTTACGTTGCAAGTTGTTTAATTTATTTTTGAGGGGCCCTCCTACTGTATAGGCAGGTTTAATGTTTGTCTTTAGTTCAATGTTTGTTTTGTAAACGCATTGACAATGAAGGGAACATTTACGCCATAATGTGTCATTTACGTCATATTGTCTCTTTAGTGTTAATGGCGTTTAATGTTTGTGTTTGCACCGTTTGTTTTACATCACCATTACATCACCTAATCAACATGAGTTAGACTTTAATATATTTGCGGCCCTCACTTCACACGGGTGTGATTTTTTATTCTTATTTATTTAATGACTATTTCAATTTATTTAGCCTTAGTTCAAAAGTCATGAGGGTAGCATGAAACAGTTCAGGGGCTGGAGCCAGGCAACTCTATGCCAGATTCATAGACATTCACATGGGCAGGTGAGGCTGTACACAACATAGGCCGAGTTGCAGTTAATAATAAAATATTAGCATCTTTTTGGATGATGCAGTCAGAGAGGGTGTGGCCATGTTCCAGTTGTTTACCACCAAAGATCAGCCTCTGCTGGTCAGGGGGAATGCCTTCCTTGTCCTGTATTATGACCGCGACCTTCTCAATTGTGTCATTTGGCTCAACCTCCTGACTGGTCATGCCTTGGCTGGGGCGGCAGTGGCTCAGGGGTAGAGTGCCTGGATGGTAACCGTAAGGTTGCCAGTTCAAACCCGGGCTCCCCCAGAGTTACTGTCGAAGTGTCCTTGAGCAAGACACTGAACCCCTAATTGCTCCCGATGTGCTAGTTGGTGCCTTGCATGGTTTCCGCTGCCATCGGTGTATGAATGGGTGAATGTAATGCACAATCTCTGTAAAGCGCCATATAAATGCACCATTTACCATTTACCTTTGACGGTCTTGACAAAGATCTGCATGTTTGTGCAATTAATTATCTCGATATTGCATGAGAAATAATATTATCTGCGATTCTGTTAAAAACGTTTTTAAAAAAGATCTATTTTTATCTTTTTGTGTTGGTAGTAGGCCTACTAGTAACACATAGTTCTAAGTCTGACCTTGCATTGTAATTGGCTGAGAGGAATTGTTAATGTCTCCAAATATAGAATTATGCCCATAAATGGACTGGAGATGACCTTCATCAGTGCAACGTCAGCGCAAATCGGCGTTGTTAGTCAACAATTATCAACAGTGAAAATCATCATTGTTATGTCATAGATATATCATGGAACACACTAATCAACCCAGTTTGTCTGTCCTGGGTTAATCTCACAAACCACTGGAAGGTTTGGAACTCCATATATGGGCATAAAAGGGACACAAACATAATAACTGGGTGGGGCATGCATTTACAACTTGCATCGTTCCAAGTAGGCCAGTGCCCCATTAGGCACTGGCCTAGTATCTATAATTTCACCACGTCTTTCTGTTCCATATAATACAATATGCACAGATATGTAATTTGATGCAACTGAACTCCAAACCAAATGAGAGATGCGTGGCAGACATTTATTAAGAGTGTCACACATAATAACATAAAAACAATAAATCAATTATATTAGTGAAATCTTTGTCAGCATTGCAGTCAAAAGTATATAAATTAAAAAAAAAATTATACAGTGATTCTATGTTTTACAAGGAAAGGATTTGGAAATATATTGAATGTAGATTCCCCCATCTCTCTCCCCGTTTCCTATCTATCAATAAAAAGAAAAAAAGCCCCCAAAAAAATAATATATATATTTAAAAAACAACAACGGTGGCTTCACATATTTTTCATAATCTTCATCCTTAATTATTGTAATTCAATATTTATGAAATTATTTCTTAAAATACAAAATAACTAAATATTTCAAGCAATAAGACTTCAACATCTATTTTTCTACAGTCACTACAGACTATGCGTGTGACATCATCATACCCGGAAGTTATGAGTTTTGCCTGAGTGGCCAAAAAAAAACAGCCCATACATCCAAACAGAAAAGTCCTATTTGATTGCATAAAATGACTTTAAACAACATTAAATTCACTTTATCACTCACTTTGCCATTCGATCTGCCATTCACTTTATGCATACCCTCTATTCTCATCATTCTTCCAGACCCAGAGTTACACTGACCTTCCGCGGTAATATCTTCATAGTATGAATAGTCTCAATGAACGGAAAGAGTGTGCCAGTGAACGTGTACATGAACGTGTGTATGTGTGTGTTATTGTCCAGGTCGGAGAACAACAGCTGTCCTTTGTCCCAGTCCAGCTGGACTCTGATCCTCTTGGGGATCTGCATCCACGAGAGGTCGATCATGGACTCTGCGGTGCGCGCCGTGTACGCGCCCGCGAACGAACACAAGCTCCAGTACTGCCCCCCAATACCTCCCTTCCTTTGAAACGACTCGGTTAACACGCCCATCTCCCAGTATCCGCTGTCCGAGACCTCCACGTCCCAGCTCTGAGTCCCCGAGCGGAAGCCCTCGGAGCCCAGGACGTAGTCGTAGAAGTCGAACCTCTCCGGGTTGTCGGGGAGCTGCTGTTGCTCCGGCGTCACGCTGGTCAGATCGTCGGACAGGATGTGCGTGTGGAAGGCAGTGTTGGGGTCCAGGATGACGGGAGTGTAGGAGACGATGGCCTTCATCTTGTCCCAGACTCTGAAGGTCAGGTTGCCCAGGTGTTTGGCCACGTCTATCAGTGCTCCGGAGGCCAGCTGTGGGCCCTCCAGCGTGAACTGGACTCTTTCCGTGGTGGTCTTCCACTTCTCCAGGAATGAGATGTGTTCAGCTCCCAGCACCTCCTCTATGGCTCGGATTGTGTTTAAAACGGTCAATATCTCTCTGTCCAGTCGCTCCATCTTCTCCTTCATCATCCAACTCTTCTGCCGCTGTTCCTCTCTCAGTGCAGCGATCCTGACCCCCTCGTCCTCTTGTAGAAACTGACGGAGCTTCTGAAACTGTTCCCTAATCCGTGTCTCTGTGATCTGGGTCTGGACCATAATGTGTTCCGCTGCTTTGCCACATGTGGTTTTATCTTGATTGAATACCTTCAGTTTCTCCCGTAAAGGCTTCAGGTGTTTCTGGACTTCTTCCTTGCGGTCCAGTGCAGCTTCATCGACGGGTCTGAAGCTGTGGTTGTTGTGTTTTTTAGAATCCCGACACACAACACACACTGGCTGTTGACATTCGAGACAGAAGAGCTTGAGTTTCTCAGCATGCAGACCGCAGAGATCCTCGGGCCTCTGACGTTTCGAAGCTCTCCGCTGTCTCTCCTGTACGAAGCTCTCACACAAGTTCTTCAAAGCCCGGTTACAGGGTGGACGTTTTCTTTTACTGACTTTTTTACAAACCGGACATTCTGTCAATTTCTTATGTGTCCACCAGTTCTGCAGACAGGCTTTACAGAAGCTGTGGCTACATGACAGGAGAACAGGATCTTTGAAGATGTCACGACACACAGCGCAGGAAAAATCCTCTTCTGAAAAAGACGACTTGGAAGCCATTTAGACTTCTGAGATTTGAAGAAAAAAACCACTCAAGAATTAGGTCCCGGTAACAGTAACTCCTCTAGATTAGAATGTTCCCTAAAGTTGTGATTCCTTGTTCTTGTTGAGGTCATTCATCAGACAGGATGAGTAGCAGATTGAAGTGGTCTGGCAGTCAGCAGTATTCCTTCCTGTGGAAAGTGCCTGCCCTCTCTCTCAATGGAAGGTGTGGCAGTCACTTTCGTCTGAACTGATTTAAGGTGAATCCTTTGTAATGATGATGAGACTGGAAGGGGTGGAGCTTCACAGACCACAGACCTGATGCAAATGTATAATGACACACACACACACACACACACACACACACACACACACACACACACACACACACACACACACACACACACACACACACACACACACACACACACACACACACACACACACACACACACACACACACACACACACACAGCCTTAACATTGGGATTTAACATGTTTGTTGATTGTAATGCACTAGTCTTAGCACATGAAGGCAAAAAGCTGTGGTACAGAGGTTTGAGAAAGAATACTAGAAACCATGTTATGAACAACTGCTTTTGAGAAACCAGCTGATCTGAGAAGAGTTTTTGTGTGGGTGACATGCACTACTGTTACTGTATGCACATACTGTAGTCACGTGTACACACGTCTAAATGTGAGTCGGTATGTGCTTGTGAACAGAAAAACACATTTTTACACATGCACACACACACACACACACACACACACACACACACACACACACACACACACACACACACACACACACACACACACACACACACACACAAAGTATACTGACACACAGCACATTTACACTTTACAGACAATTATATACAGAAGAACAACACTATCGGTTGAACAAATCAAGTTTTATCTTCTAAGACTTGCAAAAATTGCAAAAAAGTTCTGAGGGAAATAAGACATTCTTGGACCTATTCACTGCTGGCTGAGAGATTAAAAACTCAAAATAGTCATGAAAATCTGAAGATGACTGGAAAAAGAATCAAATCACTATATACTTCTTAATTTGTAGCAAGGATTTCCATCCCATTCCCATCCACACAATGTAACCTTCTCAGAGTAAGATAAGTGGGTTGGACCAGATACTTCGAAATTTGATTAAAATAAATGCTTTTCTAAACGTCTTCCTCTCCAAATGCCACCTTCACTTTAACCCACTACTAATAGACATATGCTGATTAGATTTACACAAAAACACTCACTGAAAGTTTCTGCTATATGTTCCAGGACAATGAATGAATTAACACCAGCAGTAAGAATCCCACCAGGGAGCTCTCATTGTTTTGCAACCTGTTTTGGTGTGAAGTATCTTGATTACTGAGAGTGGAGAGTGGAGGTGAAACCAGCTGCAACCATCTGCATTTGATCTCTCACTGATTACACACGCCTACCCAAAGTGAGTTTGAAACGACAAAATACTCCCATACCTATTGGGAGAAATATAACATTGTGCACATGCACAGCAGCAAGATTTGTGAACTGTTGCCACAAAATACAGTTAAGACAATGGAACCACCCTAAGGACTACTATCTGTACCAAGTACCGCTTTAAACACAACTTAAATTGTATTTGTATATTATTTAAATAGTCTTAAAAATGCTGCTATGTTTCAATAAAGCTTTATACAATGAATAAAATGTATAAATACAGAATGTGATGTAGCTCTGTTTACAAAATGCTGTACCCCCCCCTACACATTTACCCATTTTCATCTGTTTCTATTATTTTTTTGACACTTGCTTTGGCAATGTAAACGTATGTTTTCTTAGTACTTTTACTTCACCAAATATATATATTTTTTGTGGCTTCTGCCTTTATTTTATATTTTTTATAGAGTGACAGACAGTAGGCTGACAGGAAATGGGGGGAGAGGTGGGGGAGTGACATGCAGTAAAGGCCACCGGGATCGGGAGTTGAACCCGTGGGACACTGCCAGACTGGATTACCAGCCAAGGTGCCTGGACCGCTGAGCCACGGCCCAGGCCAATATCAATGAAATATTGAAGTTAGTTAGGATATTGAAAAAATAACCAATCTACAAACTCACTGTCACTGTCGCATCAATGTGTTGTGAGCATGTAGATCAGCCTTTTCTTTTATAGAAATGAGACAATTCTTGTAAAAACATGTATTTTATATACAGTAAGACGCCTAAGGGCGAGAAGTGACCTTGAGGTCGCGTGCACGCATCCGCCTCGTTGCTGGCAGACTGCTGGGCAAGTGCTGGCGCTTTGGCATGGGGGGGTCGGATCAACAAGGAATGAATTCTGTACTGGCCATATAAGGAGCATGCATTGAGTGTACAGGGTTTGATGAGGTCAGATCAACATATGGAATGTCAGAACAGGTCAGCTCCATACAGTATTATGGAGATCTAAGGGTGGTAGCGGGGACATTCTCTTGAGTGTACAGGGTTTGATGAGGTCAGATCAACATAATTATGGAATGTCAGAACAGGTCAGCTCCATATATGGAGATCTAAGGGTGGTAGCGGGGACATTCTCTTGAGTGTACAGGGTTTGATGAGGTCAGATCAACATATGGAATGTCAGAACAGGTCAGCTCCATATATGGAGATCTAAGGGTGGCAGCGGGGGCAGTGTCTTGAGTGTACAGGGTTTGATAATTGATCATTTTCAAGCATGTTGAGAACTCTAGTTTTCGCTATGGCTGCACTAATAACTTTGGGGCGGACCCATCTAGAGTTTGGGGTTAGGGTTAAGTCAAAAGTCAGACATATTATTATTATTTTTGTTGTTGTAAAAACAAAGTTTTTTAATAACGAGTTTTATTCCGATAGTGATCAATATTATGGTGTGTTTGTGGGGTCTCCCTGTCTCTCCAGCTTATAAATTAACCAAAATTAAAGTAAAAAGAAAAACACTTTGAGAACCAATGATTGAGTACAGTACAGACCACTTCACCACTTTTCAACCTATCTTCATATAGTCCTCACTAATAATCATGATAAAATGGCTACCATTTTTTTCCTACTCAGTCTGTGTGTCATAGGAGGACTGTGGGCAGTTCAGAAACCCGTCCACCAGTGACATCTTTTGTAAAAAATATATTGTTAAAATCTGCATAACGATGATGTCACTGGTGGACGGGTTTCCGAACTGCCCACAGTCCTCCTATGAGATGCAGACCGAGTTGAAAAAATTGTGCCATTTTATCATGATTATTAGTGAGGACCAATTATATGAAGATGGGTTGAAAAGTGGTGAAGTGGTCCTTTAAGCACAGAGTGGTTCGGGTGTGGTCAAGTTTAGCATACTGAAGTGAAACTGCAAGCGTCATGCATAATGTGGAGCCCTTAATGGTCCTTTGCACTATCATTATTCTATTCTGTCAGTCACTGATTTTAAAATTATTTTACTTGTCTATAAAGCTCTCAATGGTCTCGCACCTTCCTACCTACATGACTGCCTGCCTAAATATGTCCCAAACCGCCCCCCTAAGGTCTTCCACCGCCGGCCTGCTCCCTTTGCCCAAAAAAATGGCAACTAAAAAATACGGGGAAGCAGCTTTTTGCTTCTACGGGCCGTCGGCATGGAACAAGCTCCCACTGTACCTTCGTCAGGCAGCCTCTGTAGACATTTTTAAAGCTCAGCTCAAGACCCACTTCTACAACATTGCCTTTAATTGATCTTGTATTTTTTATTTTTCATGTCCTCACTGTACTGCATTACTGCTTGTCTTTTAATGTCGTTGCCTTGCTTTTCTTTTATTCTCCATTGTTCTGTAGAGCTGCATTTCATGTAATGAAAGGTGCTATACAAAGTTTTATTATTATTTATTATTACTGTCTGTTCACCTCAGTCAAATCATTGTCAAATTAATTTAATAGAGACAATATACATGATCTTCCCAAAGTTCCACGTGGCCAGCTGGCTGGCAGAGATATGCGCTTCACAGAGCCGCCTCCTCCAACTTGCCATTACTGCTAAAGAAATGAAATGTCCGGGTGCAAAAAGCTCTTTTGTCTTAACTTAATCAGAAATAATACAAATCTAATCTGAATTATAGTCAAGTAATTTGTATGTGTGACTTGTGCTTCTTTTGCACATTTGTTGCTCAATATATTGCTCCTCTTATAAAGAAGTCTTGGAGTTAAAGTACATGGTCATCATTGACTCAACGAACAGGCTACTTGAGATCTTATATTCTCTGCTCTTGCACATTCATAATTGACAACGCTAACATGATACTGTAACTGTCTTTAAAAGGTATATGTGTCTTATTGTGTCCTTTATTTCAATTTTCAATTTTATTGTATTGTCTTGTTATATTATTATGTTTACACAGTGTCAACCAAACATTTCACTTTTGTTCCTGTATGATTGACAATTAACCATATACTTGATTGATTATTGATTCACATTGAGTTCATATGTGGCAGTTTGTCATACTGACTTTGATACTTGTGTAATGTGTAGGCCTACATCTCATTCAACCAATTAAATGTATGTGGACCAGCTGTGTGGGTCAAGCTCCGCCCTTGCCAGACTTATTATTATAAAGGATTCAGAATTCAGACCACATTCAAGTGTTTTGACAGTGAGTGAGGGAGGAGACTGCAGCTACAGGAGGCAATATACTGACCCAGACAAATTTAATCTGCTGTTGAATGGACTGTAAGAAGAACCTGGATTCACAGTGAAAGTCAACAGGGAACATTCCAGAGGGAGGAGTGTTACCTTAATTACCACGACTGTTTGTATCTTCACTGAGAGAGACTTTAATGGCTTCCATGTCGTCGCTTTCAGAAGATGATTTTTCCTGCCCTGTGTGTCACGACATCTTTAATGATCCTGTTGTCCTCGCATGTAGCCACAGCTTCTGCACAGCCTGTCTGCAGAACTGGTGGACTCATAAGGGAGTAAAGGAATGTCCAGTTTGTCAGAAAGTGAATAGAGGAAAACCACCCTGCAACCTGGCTCTGAAGAACGTGTGTGAGGCCTTCACGCGGGAGAGGCAACCGGGAGCTTCAAAACGTCCGAGAACTTCATCACGGTCTGATGATCTCTGCAGTCTGCATGCTGAGAAACTCGACCTATTCTGTCTGAGATGTCAACAGCCAGCGTGTGTTGTTTGCCAAGATTCTAGAAAACACAAGGACCACAGGATAACGCCCATCATTGTAGCTGCACTGCACCACAAGGAGGAAGTCCGGAAATCACTAAAGGCTTTGCAGAAGAAACTGGAGGTATTTAATCAAGTTAAAACCACATGTGACATGGCAAAAGAACACATTACGGTCCAGACACAGAACACAGAGACTGAGATCAAGGAACAGTTTCAGAAGCTCCGTCAGTTTCTACAAGAGGACGAGGAGGTCAGGATCGCTGCACTGAGAGAGGAACAGCGGCAGAAGAGACGGAGGATGAAGAAGAAGATTAAGGGTCTGAAAAAAGACATGGCAACCCTTTCACAAACTATCGGAGCCATAGAGGAGGAGCTGGGAGCCGAGCACTTGGCATTCCTGCAGAACTACATGGCCACAATGGACAGGTTCCAGCTCACGATAGCGGACCCACAGCTTGTCCCAGGAGCACTGATGGATGTGGCCCAACACCTGGGTAACCTGACCTTCAGAGTCTGGGACCAGATGAAGGACATTGTCTCCTACACTCCAGTCATCCTAAACCCCAACACTGCCCATCAAAAGTGCACCGTGTCCGGTGACCTGACCCGCGTGACACGCGTGAAACAGCAGCTTCCCGACAACCCTGAGAGGTCGGTCAATCGGCGGTGGGTCCTGGGGTCAGAGGGCTTTAACACAGGGACCCACAGCTGGGAAGTCGAGGTCGGACACAAGGCATTCTGGGAAATGGGTGTGGTCAAATGTCCATCGATCTCGAAGAAGGGAGGAAAGTGGGCTATGTGGGCCATAAATACATCCAACGACGAATGCTTCATGCATCACACGGGGGCTCACCATGTCGACCTCCGTGGTAAGCTGCCGAAACCCAAGAGGGTCAGAGTCCAGCTGGACTGTGACAGGGGGAAGATCTCATTCTCCGATGCTGATACTAACAAACACATACACACATACACTCACAAATTCACTGACCCACTGTTTCCATACATTGAGGCTATTCCTAGTATGAAGATGTTACCGAGGAAGATCAATGTAACCGTGGGATGATGATGATGATGATGGTGACTGCAGACTAGATTGTTGTATTGGATTTTCATGATTCATGACTGCATGAATGAGCCTTGATTGAAATATTTTCCTAAAACTAGTTTGCATTGTATGCATTTTAAGAAATGATTTCTTTTTTAGTTTTTCTTTTTTTTCCCTTTTTTACACAGTTATGTTTACACAATTTTACTCCATTTAGCTAAATAATTAAGATGTATGATTTAATTTGTGGTCTGGTTGCTGGCAAGTAAACTGTAAATAATTGTTTTTATCCCAATAAATGTCTATATCACACATCTGTTTGGTTTGAGTTAATCTGTGCCATATATTTTATGACCTCAGGCAGTATAATATGTTGTTTGAGCGGCTCCTGAAATAACATTCTGTTTATTAAAGCTCTAACAGAAATATGAACCAATGAATATGAATATGAATATGAATGAATATGACCAATAATGCTGCTGCTCTGACAAAACTCTGTCTAATCACTATTCAGCACAACTAACTGATATTTCTAATGTGATTAATCCATTCTCAGATCTTCTAATAACGGCTAGGTGTGCTGTCATGCCTATTTCAGCACGGCGGGAGAGCCTATTTCAACCAATTGCTTGATCAGAACAACTGCCTGTAGTAATATTAATATTTCATTCCACTTTTGTCTTTCTATTTATTTGGGCAACTCCTCTGTGTACCACCAGTGGTTGGGATCCTCTGCCCTAGCCCATTGGACACACACTGGTCTGATCAACCCATTCTGACCTGAGATCAGATTCTAAAAATGTCAGTCGTTCTTCGATTTAAAAAAAAATAGCAGACCTACAAGCTCGTATCGCGCCACTCGGTGGCGCGATATGAGCTTGTAGATCTGCTATTTTTCAATAGCTAAAGCATAACATGATGCCAACACCAAAATGGGTTCCCGTTCAGAATGGGCTAGAGAACTGGACAGGATTTTTAGATTGTGTTAAAAAAAGGCCTCAAGTGGGAATTGTGTTATTTGTCCCGCTTTTACTCTACCCTGGCCAGAGTTACCTGGGAAAGTGAGAAAACATAGTTATATCAGTCTATTTTAGGCAGGGACAGTCCTCCATCACTCTTTGCTGCACAATAATACAGGCAAAGAGGTTTCATGGATGTGGTGAGAGACGATATGCAGCAGCAGTCACAGCTAAGACATGAAGAAAAAAAATAGAATACATCTTCAGAAGGTGTGTTTTAGAAATGTCTTAATTTTGATGGCTATAAATGCTAACATACTATGGGAGTAGAGTGCTATTTGGTGATTGACCTCACTGAAGTATTGGCAAAGATATGCTGCCTCAGACTCTTTATGTAATTGTGTCGCTTGAACAATTATTTAATCTCTCGGTGGGAACGCACCCCGGAGTCTATGAATATTAATACACAAGAACAATATCAGACCTTCAAGAATCAATTTATTGAACAATTACACACTTCTATAAATGATCATACAATAACATCTGAATAAGGAGATATTCATTTATTATGAATATCTTTTTAATAATATATATGGAATGAATATGAAATGAAAACAAAACAATGGTATATGAATGAGGAAACAATTATCTAATTAATAATGAATCAATATAGATGAACAATGAATAATTTGAATGTCACTAATTAATACAAATAATTAAAACAAAATTCAACCAACAACATGCTCACAGCAGTAGGAGAGGAAAGACTGAAGGACTCAAGGTCAAGGACACTTCGACACTTCGCCAGGAGGAGACGGGAATCGAACCTGGAACCTTCGGATACCAAGGACGGCTGCTCTATAGGTACCTCCTGACCCGCTGCCACATCGTCCGCATGAAGAGATTCATACATCTCTTGAGAATTTGTGGCCATCCAGGACACCAGTCTGGTGTCCGTTTCACAACTTTCACTACATCTGATGAGAACACAACACAGTAAACGTTAAAAACATCGTTCACTGAGTGACTGACGTCGACCCTCCTCACTAAATATGCCCAGCCACGAGCCGAGCACCTATCCTGGGCCTAGGAGGAGCCAGCGCAACCGACCCGGAGGGTCTACTTGAGACCTGTGGGAACTTTTCAGTGAGCCAGGCCCACATAGGGACACCCCTGATGGCACACCAAAATGTGGAACGCCCTACCAACAGTCATTAAGACATGTGAATCCCTTGACTCCTTCAAAACCGCTCTCAAAGGCCACCTACGGACGGCTGCAATTCGAAACTGGCCCCCGTAAAATCTGAAAATTCTGCAAACTGTTAATAAATATTTCAATCAATCAATCAAACAAACAATGTCACGAGGCGTGATGGACTGACAACCTTCAGGAGTGTGTCACGAGGCGTCGTGATCTTCATATAATGGAGACAGCCCTAAATGGAACGTCGCACAAGGGGTGTTGTCACGAGGCGTGATGGACTGACGACCATATATGGAGTGACGGAGCGACGGACAGGTTTCGCAGGTTTTCATATAGTAATGCGACCTACAGTCGTAATAATAATACCTCGTCAAGCATTGGACTGCACAAGGACAATACAAGCCGATTGATTGATTGATTGAAATATTTATTAACAGTTTGCAGAATTTACAGTACATTTCAAGCACAAACTCAATACAAAGACTGTTAACTGTGAGTGGACGACCCAATTAAGCATTACACTTGTTTACAACAGGGTCCACATTGTTCAATTCACCTTTCTGAAGACCGTCCTTGAAGACGACACCAGGCTCATCCTCTGGAGCAGAATCCTGTTGAACACAGTTATGTCGTTTCATTTCATGAAGTATGGTATTGTACAATATCAGATCTATTGAACAACATTATGTTTTGAAAGGAGATAAGAGAAAGAAAAAACAATGTAGACAGACAGACACATAGAAAAGGGTATAACATCATTGTTTTAAAGTGAGTGAATGAGTTTAGAATGCATAATTGTGTTCTTTCTTTACCAGCTCCTCTAGCACTTTGCGGACAGCGTCAGTGATCCCATGCTTGTGCATCTCATACAGCTCCTCGGTCTTAGCAGCGCATTCTGGGAACAACACAAGACACAACGTTGATTCAGCTGCTCAGACCAAGCATTTAGTGATGTGCCAAACGGATCATTTCAGTGTGTGAGTGATTCGGTTCACGCCCACGGCAATGATCCGATTCACTGAATCGGTTCACGGTTCAGTGGCACTTCCGGAGTCCCTGCAGCGAGCACTGTGACTGACTGACTGTACTGTCTGTAGCACAACTCAATACAAAAAAAACTGTACAACTGTGAGTGGACGACCAATAAAGCATTATACTTATTTACAAGAGCGTCCAACTTGTTCAATTCATCATAACATTTAGAGACATACAAATATAGAATTATATATATCCAGCCAAAAAACAGGAACTCATCATCATAAAGGAGGTAAAAAGGGTTAAGCAAGTAGTGTAGTGTACACTTCCATTTGTATAAAAATTAATGGTTTTATTTTTTGCACTACTTTGCTTACTACTAACATGTAAATGTTGGATGACACACAGCCACTCAACTTAGCATACCAAGTGATCAATTGCAGCATTCGAGGCTACGCCCAATTTACAATTTAGGCATTTAGCATTCAGGACCACGGTAGAACATTGAAGCGGCCTTCGCCTGGTGCTCAAATCCATAGAGTTATATATAAACTAGAGAGTGGACTGCACAGGCCCCCATGGCTATTCATTTCAATGGACATATTGCTCACTGGCGTTTGAAGCACCCGGCCGGAACTGGAAGAACGCTCTACTTCTGCATTTTTCTCAATTTGGGCACCAAAAATTGGTATAGGGTAGGGCGGCTTCAACGTTTCCCCAGACACTCTGGGGGCCTGGTCAAATCTAGGATATAGCAACACATTTAAAACACAACTGTGCATGCTTCTATGATCTGAAACGCTAGCTATTGGTTATCTATTGGCCTATATACTCTTACATTATGTTCTGTTCAGTGCCATTAAATGTTTCTAGGTGGGAGGTATAAAACCATTCAACTGCTGCTTGTTGCGGGGCAGTCTTCTTCTCACCTGCAAAGGTTGGTCTTTGGTCAGGATTTTGGCTCCAGCACTTCACCATGAGTTCTACCAGCTCCTCCAGGCCCGGGACCTCCGCCTTCATGTTGTCAACGTCCTCTAGGGATGGCCTGACTCCATTCTCAGCATCAAACTTTGCATAGCTGTGACCGGGGTCTGAGAGAGTGGAGAGGGACACACATGATTTCATGGGACAGGAAGTAGAGAAGAGAAACCTTACTTAACCTTACTAAATGATACCATGTCTCGTTAGATTTGTTGGTTTTCCAATGTATTTGCCACTGTTGTCCTGCACATTTTTGCCATGAGAAAATAATTGTGTAAGTGTTGTTGCTGTTGTTGTAACTGTTTGTTTTTTTACTGTTGTTGAGACCAAAATTCCACACGTGGACAATAAATTAAACTACCTAACTAACTAACTAACTTATACACAGAATGGATACTCGTCATCTAGTTTCTAATTATTCTTATTGTTGAGTTAACATTAAGTCAAACAATGGAATCTGAGACATTGAGTGATTAAGGTACTGCATGATATTTCTTTTCCCCCTGAGCACAATGTATGTTTTTAAATATTTACTATGGAAGAACTGCAGCAGCATGATGAGGCAGGATGAAATTATTTATTTTGCTCAGATATCTTTTTTATAATTGTATCAACGTGGGGGTGTTTTTAGGCAAGCACCTTGGCGTTTTCAGATTTTATTTTATTTTAAATAAACTTCTTTGTGTGCACAATATATAGTAGGCAGAGAGAACAGAACACGAGGACAACAAAGGAGAAAGAAAAAAAAAAAAAAATAAGAAGTGATAGAGAGAATTATACTCACTCAAAATGGTCCACACCAGTATTGCGTAACTAAAATAAAAAGAGACATTGTTCAGCAATTAGTTTATATATTATCTATCACACATGGGACAGACATGCATTAGCAACTCATTCTCAACACAAACAAAAAATTGCAGAATGGCAACAGGATAAAAACATATGCCTAAACCTGGATTTATCATCTTCACGTGTGAAATGTGTTTAGTTTGCACATAAGCTCTTACATAATATACAAAACATCTAAATGAAACGGAAAGATCAACATGGATGTTCTACTTGCTATAGTATATATGGGTCTTATCCACTAAGCAGCCATCAATGCATTTTGATATAAACAGCTAGTGCCAGTGAGTATACTAGTGACTAGTAGTGATGCACCGAATATTCGGCCGCAGAAAATATTTGGCAGAAAATGGCAGTCTTTTTTCGGCCTATTCGGTTTCGGCCCGAATTGGCAGAAAATATATCACCGAATAGTGTATGCAATTAATGCATTCAAAAGAGCTGAATAAATGTTTTATGGACCCATAATAGTGATTATTAAGTTTTGCCATAACCATTTATTTTGCCACAAATCAGGTAGCTTTAAGGTACGGCCATGAAAGCAATGTTAGGAAAAAACATATATAATATTAATCATATTTTGTTTTTCGGGCCAACTGTTTCCTATATGCGGTATTCGGTTATGGCCAAGAATGTCCCTTTCGGTGCATCGATCCTAGTAGTGACACACAGACAGTTGTTGAATTTCAGCCACACAGAAAATGACACAGGGAATGATGAGTACCTGTAGACATCGTAGGCACAAGTGGCTAGGTGCTTGTACTCTGGAGGGCTAAAGAAGGGCGTTTGCACCCCCCTGAGAGGAATGACTGTCTCTCTGTTGGCAAGCATGGCGAGGTTAAAGTCAGTGATCTGGATGGACGGAGAGAGCATAAAGGGAACAGAGAGGAAGGAAGGAAGAGAGAGAGAATTATGTTACTGTACTGCTCCACTGTACTGTTCACTGAACACTGCATGTCACCTGGCTGGCCTATCCACACTTTTCCTGGGCTGTGTGTGCTCCAGTTCCTGTCGATTTGATCCAATGAAAGCCAATGAAACTGGTCAGATGATCAATGATATCCAATGAAATCAACAGGAACTGGAGCACACACAGCCCAGGAAAAGTGTGGATAGAGCGTCGTTGTCCCGCCCCCCCCTCGAGAGACCCGGAAAAGAAATCCCCGTTCATTTTCCTCATAGACATTTCAGAAAGTATTTATTTAAAGACGTTTACGCCGCGGACAAAGCCAACTCTTGTCGTGACAAATCATAACAACAAACTCAATTTTACGGGCCAAACAGAAAGTAGAAAAAAACGGCAGGTTTTAACACTTTTTTTGTTGTTTTTCTTCTTTGTAATTATTTGTTTGGTCCAAAATATTGTGTGTGTTGTCATGATTAGTCACGACAAGAGTTGGCTTAAAAGGTCTTTAAATAAATACTTTTTGAAATGTCTATGGGAAAAATGCATTGAGATTAATTTCCTGGGCCTGGCGTCGTTATGAAAGGGGGCGGGACTGCGACGCTCTATAGCTGTCACACTGGAATACTTTACCATTATGTCAGTCTAGTCTTCCTGCATGTATGCTGGTTAATTAACCTGCCTGTGAATTACACAACATCCTCATGCAAATGTGTTACATCACAAATGCAACATCCAGATTATTTTTGGCCAAGAGGTACAAATATGTACAACGTACACCCTCAGTTTAATCTACAATCTACAATCATGAAAAACATGATGGGGGCTCGAAACCCACTTTTAAATGCTCCGATTCTATTCAAACCACAACTTCATACAATAACAGAATGGAGATTCTCATGAACGGTGCCGGGAGAGGGACACGCTTGACTCCTCATTGGTGGAATTCCCCCCTATAAAAGGGACTTTGACTCCTCATTGGTGGAATTCCCCCCTATAAAAAGGGACTCACCTTGACATTTAGGCCCGAGTCCAGCAGCACGTTGTTGGGCTTCAGGTCCTTGTGGATGAGAGCCGGGGTGAGAGCGTGAAGGTTTCTCATGCCCACGGCCGCTTGGTGAGCCAGGCGGAAGACCAGAGGCCAGGGTAGCAGCTTGTTGTCGCGTTTTTTCTGGTGGTGAGGGTTAACAGAAATGTTAAATTCACAGAAAGGCTCATTTAAAGCTCTAATACACCCGTTTTCACTGTATAGTGAAGAGATGCTTCACATGCAGGCTGACAGGATGGCTGCTAACACTGCTACAGCTCCAACACATCTCTCTCTCTATCTCTCCAAAAATATCATAACAAAAAACAAAAAATACAAATTTTACCCCCCTAAGGAACAAAGACAATTATAGCATAATGTCATAATGTGTTTAATTTGTTATTGGTTATGTGTTTTATTGACTTCTTATCATTATCATTGCATTGTTGTTATTTTATGTATTTGATATAAATTGTAAATGTTGCATTTACATAGGCCTATAGTGCTTTTATACAAGGCGCTTTTTTACATAGATTGCGCATTACATTCCCCCTTATACATTCACACAACTGGCATCATTACATAAACCAATGCATCCGTGAAGAGGGAAGAGAGCTGACCTGCATGGAGAAGAGGGATCCTCTCTTCATCATATCCGTGACCAGACCCACGTAGATCAAGGCGGATACGGGTCTGTAGCCCTTGAAGACCCCCAGGATCTTCTGGATATAGGGGCCCTCTGCCTGGAGCATCAGCCCAGCCTCACAAAACAAATCCTCCTCTGGGCGTCTGTAGATGACACATAAATGGTAAATGGTGCATTTATATAGCGCCTTTATCCAAGGCGCTTTACAGAGATTGTGCATTACATTCACCCATTCACACACACATTAATACACCGATGGCAGCGGAAACCATGCAAGGCACCAACTAGCACATCGGGAGCAATTAGGGGTTCAGTGTCTTGCTCAAGGACACTTCGACAGTAACTCTGGGGGAGCCCTGGTTCGAACTGGCAACCTTACGGTTTCCATCCAGGCACTCTACCCCTGCGCCACCGCCCGCCGACACATGATGACATAATGTAACTACTATAGGGTTGATCTGAAGATGATACATGACATATAATGTAACTATAGGGTTGATCTGAAGATGACCCATATATACTAGCTTATAATGTGACAAAAAAAACCCACTAAACACTATTCTACTATTCTAGAAGGACAACATCAGTCACCGCAGGATCAGTCATTAATCCTTTTGGATTAATCTGTCATGGTTAATAATATGGAGTTGGGATGTCCGATAGGAAGGTATTTCTGTTCAAATGAAAACGAAAAGATGAATTACTGAATCAAGCTACTTAAAACCTGTATGGGGTGCTAATGTTCCATTTAAACATCCCTTTAAGTATTGTTTTAAAAGTATGCACAATTAACACGAGTATGCTACAAATTTGACCAGAGTAATATTTGACCAAGTACAGGAGTTGAGTGCTTTATACTGACTCAAGTACAGGAGTTGAGTGCTTTATACTGACTCAAGTGCAGGAGTTGAGTGCTTTATACTGACTCAAGTACAGGAGTTGAGTGCTTTATACTGACTCAAGTACAGGAGTTGAGTGCTTTATACTGACTCAAGTACAGGAGTTGAGTGCTTTATACTGACTCAAGTGCAGGAGTTGAGTGCTTTATCCACTTACCCGTCATCAAGACATATCAACTTAACGGCCACGTCCTTTTCCCACTGAAGATGTCTGCACTTGAAGACTTGACCGAACGAACCTTTCCCAACCAGCGTCCACTCTGCCCCCAAACTGTCCGTCTCAATCACCGTCGTGCACCGTCCTGTCTCTCCCCCAATTATTCTTGTGGGTTCCTCCTCCAACATAGTTGTTCCTACTGCCATTGTTCTCTGAAGAGAGGGAGAGAATATTGTAATAGCAGCTCATTCACGTAATACGCTAACCAAAACATATCACTCACCCTACCTTACCTTTAAGTAAAAGTATCAATACCGCAATATATAAATATTAAATACTGGGTAAAAGTAGGCTACCATAGTATTGGCATCAAAATATACTTCAAATACCAAAAGCAAATTTGCAGATGTTCACGGCTCACAATGTGAGGCATTGTGAGCTTGAAGATCTTAAAAATACAAGATACCCGTCTATTGTAGTGACAATGTTTAGTTCGTATTTCAGACAAAAATAAATCTAAAGCAAAGCATGCAGTGAAGCCTCTACATTTACTAAAATAAAATTACAACAGAAATAAAGAAAAAAGGAAAAACACAAGCCCTTACTTACTTTCTTAATTCCAGTAGGCTATCCAACAACAGTGAGGTAGAAGAACAGATTCTCAAAGTAAAATTGGTTTGTCAGTAAATATGAGGTCTCATCCACGTCCTCAAGGCTCAATGTATGAACTGAGGTTCACAATGTGCTACTTATACTGCATATGGGGCTGTTGATTCAATCATTCATACATACAGTTCAATCAGCTTGATCAAAGGGTTCTCTCTCTCTGTCTCTGTCCCTCCCTCCCCCCCCCCCCCCCTCTCTCTCTCTCTCTCTCTCTGTCCAATTCTATTCATTCAGTGCATAACACAGACAATCTGTGTTATGTATAATCATGTACAAAGGTTTCATGAAAATATACCTGGTTTTAATTATTTCATTTTTTTGCAAGCAATGTTTAACTAATGTATGAACACTATGCAATTTCTTTTTAACTATTCAGGCCAGGGCATTTTAAGGTACTAGAGTAGATTTTCCATATATGGTCCATATGTGTGCAATATTTATCTGGGATGGAATTCGTTCACTATAGTTTTTGAGCGTTAGGTATCGGTATAAGGATTTAAAAAACAATCGCAAACTAGTGGTGTGTTCGCAATGAATCCAATATTTGATGTGTCAGTAGCCTATATGGTTGAAACCCCAAATAATTGATAGAAGAGATTTTTCAACAGATTCTGTTACTTTTGGGTAGCCTATAGCCTACTAGTCGCTGTTGTGATGAAAAGAGAGCTGAGCCAGAAGTCAAATTGCTCTGTCTACCGAGTAATGTTCGTTCCTACTCTCACCTATATGGTCATGAAGTGTGTGTAACTGTTGCCACTACAAGTAATATAATTTGCTTTAGACAAAGTTCATAAGAAGGCTAAAATAAGTTCATGATTGTTTATATTTCTAAAAGGTCAAAGTGCATAATTAAGAAGTTCATAGTTTAAGTCACTTTCATGTTAAAACATTATTTCATTTATTTTGTGTCAAGTTGTTTTATTTTGAAGGGTCAAAGCCACATTCTGTGTCTCGTTTGGTCTGCTGGTACACAGGAGTTTTGTGTAAGCAATCAAGCCACAAACAGCTAGCAGCAGCAAGGTGCAGCAGCTCCGGTTTACACTGGTCACACAGAGACTTTTAAAGTTACAAGAAAGTTCACAAGAGACTGTCTAACTGTCATAAGTAAAGGTTATAAGGACCTGAAGACTCAAGAGATTCCCTTCTTTGTTTTGCACGCAGCCAACGAGGTATTTGTTGTGTGTTGTCTGTATTTTACTTTGGTGAAATGCTTCCATATACATGCTGTGCATGTCATTTTATGTAAATTGTAACATGCTTGTTTTATTGTTTGTTATTTAGTTTTCACGGTGGGTTTGGAGGATTGAAGATCGCCTTCAAATAAATCAGTAGAGAAAACCACTTGTGTCTGTTTGTGCTCGGAGGGATAGTTACAGTGTGGGTCATGACCGAAAGAATAAGGTCACGGATACAATTGGTCGAAATGAGTATCCCCGGGCAGACCAGAGATCAGATTTAGTTTTTTTTACTATTTTGCAAAACATTTTTGAATAGTTAAAATGATCAGTCTACTAGCTCACAACGTGTCAATGTAGATTGGCTCGTTGAACTATTCAAAAATGTTTTTCAAAATAGTAAAAAAAAAAAATGGGCAAAGAAGTTTAGGGATAAGGGGTTTAGGGAAAATGGAGCCCATATCTCCCGCAGAATGAAGTTACCGGTCCGGTAGTAATGTTGCTCTGGAGAGGGAAGTCTGGAGCTCTCTGCCGGAACTGTTGCCCCTTTGACCCGACTACGGATACGCGGTTGACGATGGATGGATAAATAATGTTTTTTTTAAAGGCATCATTTTCGAGATGGCGATTACGATGGCCGTCGGGAGCTTAAAATGCCTGCAAACTGGGATTTTATATTATTTGGCACACGCTTTTGATTGATTGATTGAAATATTTATTGACAGTTTGCAGAATTACAGTACATTTCAAGCACAAACTCAATACAAAGACTGTTAACTGTGAGTGGACGACCCAATTAATCATTACACTTGTTTACAAGAGGGTCCACCATGTTCAATTCATCAAAACATTTAGAGACGTAGAAATAGACACTTCTATATAGTCAAAGAACAGAACAGGATTTCGCAGATAAGTTGAGGGGCGTGCAGACACGGTCCCGTGAAATTCTCATGCGCGTGCTCGTTTGTGTTTTTTTGTGTCTATGGGAAAAATGCATTGGGAATTATTTCCTGGGCCTGGCGTCGTCATGAAAGGGGGCGGGACTGGGCCTGGCGTCGTCATGAAAGGGGGCGGGACTGGGCCTGGCGTCGTCATGAAAGGGGGCGGGACTGCGATGCTAGTCTATACCCTCTCTTTCACAGAGCACAAAGGTCGTTTGACAATGCAGCCTGAACAAAGGGGTTCAGTTGATTGAGTCTGGCTGTTGGTACAACTTAGAGATAGCAGTATGCAGAAATAACTGGGAGAAGGATATCTAACAATGGAACACAACCACCTAATCATTATGTGTATTCCTGCATCAAGTAGGCCTACATAGACATTGATATATTGGATATTCTACTCTTTAGACTGATGGGTGTTTAGTTTACCGACTGATCCGGTCAGGACTCGGAGCGGATTACGTCATGTTGTAGTCACTGGTTTGTAGTCATGCAGACCGGAAACTCCAAACCAGAACAAGCAGGTTTTTCCTCCGAGATGGAAAGCGCCTGGTGACGCGTAGCCTCGGAAACCCAACTCAATTCGGCATAGAGCAGCGCAAACATCACTCACTCTCTGCTGATTTCTGATCGCCTGCACCTTTGTTAAATTGACGCACACACGCGCGCACACACACACACACACACACACACACACACACACACACACACACACTCTCCCCTCTCTCTCTAATTAATTAGTCTCATGTCCAGCAGCTGTACCTAGTTTCTCCATGCGGAGCCTATGCCATAAAAAGTATCCTGCTGCGCATTTTCAGAAAGTGCGCTTCGTTTGGCAGGTGTGAAGGCTCATTCGAATCCTAATGCGCAGCAAAGAACCGTATTTTACTCCGCCCAAAAAACGGGGGTTTCGCTTCGCTTCCAATCGCACTTGACTACGATTCGGTGCAGGTGTGAATGCAATCCGCAGTAAATAAAGGAAATGAAGCAAACATAATGTGGCGGGTGAGGAGCTGAACACAGTTGGAGACGGAGAAGGCATATTTTACGCAGCGCAAAGATGTCCCATTACTATGGATAGACGTGGTCGAATAAGGAGACTGAAGCCCTGATCGAAATGAGAACGTGTACATTAATCAATTGCTTAAGAAAACACATAAAAACACTGCAGTGTAGCCTATTATAGCCTACAGAATATTCTGTCTGTCTGTCTGTGCGTGCCGTAAACATGGAGTGCTATGGAGTGCTGTCACTGTGTGGGGACTGGGGAGTTATATCAGTGCGCTCATGCAGCGCTGTGCCTCCATGCCCAAAAGAACAGTGTGTGGCGGCTGCGTGCGTAGAGAGAGAGAGAGAGAGAGGGGGGGGTCCCAGACGGCACGACACATGCACGTTATGAGTGTAATTTTATCACCATAGATTTCACTGTGTAGGCTAGTTTATGAATGGAACACATTGATAAAGGTCCCCCCTGCTGCGTTTCCAATTGCTGCGAATGACAGTGTGAAGGCAAACCGCAGCCAATTAAATATGCAAGAACCTCAATTTCCCCGCCCATACGCATCCGAGTCTACCGAAGTATTAGGTGAGAATCTGACCTATGTGGTGGCCAGTCACTGCACACAGTTTCTTTCTCAGAGAGGAGAGAAGAGGAGAGGTGAGGCGAGGGGGGATGGTTGAAGATGTCTGATTAGCTTATTAGTGTGAATGAGAATATCTGCCAGTGGATAAGACATGAAGACAGTATATAGAATCTGACAGAGGCTTGCTATCATGTCTTCTACATTATGATCAAGAGGTAATCAGGTCAAAATAGAACACGTTCCATGAAACCTACAACTGCGTGGACGAGCCAGGGTCAAACGAGGCATTGCCCACGTTCTGTCTCTCTCAATCTTTATCTTTCTAACCACGTGTACATATTCTACAGACACAGGCACACATTCGACCTATAAGCGTTCCAGATTTGTAAAGTGGGACACCATTTTGGTCCGATTGAATTTGAAAACAGCCTATCCAACTTTGTTCAACCTCATTACATTCCAACCACTCTCCTTACATTCTTCTGACATTTTAGGGTTTTAAGTGAAGCCTATTGAGAGGCTTAAAAGTACAAGTGGAAAACAATAATATAATTCCCAGATCGCTATATTGCAAATAACCATTATACGTGTAGTAAAGTAGAGCTGTTGTACTTATACCTCGTAGATGTAGAAGACAATACATAAACACAAAAGGTAGTGTTCCACTTTTTGCGTTGGCAATGTAAACGTGCCAATCAAGCTGTTACTGCAGCAGCCATGTCAAGGTTTTCATTTTTCTGGGTTATGTCCTTGGCTTTTGGGGACGCTCTAGTGTGTTGTGGGTTTCCAATTATGTGTCTTGGTTGCATCTGTGTTCTGATAATTAAGCTTGTTGGTTACACCTGTTTGTGAGTGAGAGAGGGCAGAAGTCTCATTACATTGAAGGAGAGTGCACTGTAGGCTACAGATCACTGAGAGAGAGAGCTTCAGAGAAAGTAGACCAGAAAGAAGTAAAGTAAACTAGGAGAAGTAAAGTGAACGAAGTAAAGTGAACTATAAAATGTAAAGCAGAAGAAAGTAATCTTAAGTACACAAAATGAAGTAAAGTAAAATAAAGAAAAGAAGAGAAAACAAAAAGGTTTTTCAAGAAAGACTGAAGGTTCCAAGTCGACCCCCCCCCCCCCCATTCATGTGCAAGCAGGCAAAGTGGTCAGTACTGCATTTGTTTGTGATTCTTATTGTGAAGGTTTATGTATTATTATTATTTTATGAATGTAATTGTATGAACGTCCAAGTTAATGTTTTGTATTATTATGAATGTAATTGTATGAACATCCAAGTTAATGTTTTGTGTTTTAAGAACATGGTGTTAATAAACAGCAGTAAAAGAGTCTCGTGCGATGGATGGGTGGCACACAAGCTCTTTGAATTGAAAATTGAATTGAACTGTGGGTGGGAAGGGAATTTTGTCCTTTATGGCTGACCTGTGCTGGTTGGTTGGGGTGTTTAGGAAGGGCAAATGGGGAAGATAGTTTGAACATCTAGTCTGCATGCATCATTACACTATCCCAGTTAAATTCCTGGCTGTCAGGTTCAAAGACACGGCCAACCTCTTAATGTGTAGTGGAGCAGGAATGTGGCTGTCCACTCCATGTGACAATGGAGAGGGCCACTATATTTCCACACTCGCTCCAGAGGGGCCACATTGCATATTACTGTCGTAGCAAAAAAATAGCCGATCTTAGACGCTCAAAACTATATTTGAATTGAAATCCTGAAAAGTAACATCGAAAACCATCGAAAACCAATTACACTCTGGCATTGGGTCCTTTAATCCACATCTTTATTACGTCATCATTGAGAGCTAGTTATACCAGTTATACCCTTACGTCATATGCTGGGACGGTGCATACGCATCGAATATGCTGGGACGGTGCATACACATTGAATATGCTGGGACGGTGCATACACATTGAATATGCTGGGACGGTGCATACACATTGAATATGCTGGGATGGTGCATACGCATCGAATATGCTGGGATGGTGCATACGCATCGAATATGCTGGGATGGTGCATACGCATCGAATATGCTGGGACGGTGCATACGCATCGAATATGCTGGGATGGTGCATACGCATCGAATATCGTCCTGGGCGAAACTAGTACTTGCGCGCTCTGCTTGCGCAAGTAATAATAATAATAATAGTAATTTTGGGAACAGGTTGAAGACCCATGTTCTATATCATTCCAGAGAGCCACGGAGGCAGGAAGAGTCCAACTGTCCCCAGCAGACACACGATGATGAACACCCACAGAAAGATGCGGTCGAACACCATGGCAGCGTACTTCCAGTCCTCCTTTATCTGGATGGGGAGAGAGGAGGCAGGGCACATACGTAAACATTACAGAGCATCTTTACTGAGGTTAAGGTTATGAATAAGGTTTAGGTTTTAAGCATAATTTACTTAGGTTACTTTAGGAATCCCAGGCTGAACCGTTCTGCCTGCTGTACGCCCGGCGCGAGTTTGTAAAAGGGCGACTTTGTTGGAATTCAATCATAGTACCTGATGATCATGTTTTTTTTCCTTTAAAACAAATGAAACCTCTCTGTACTCACAGAGAAGTCTGCATCCTCTGCCCTCAGGTGCTCTGCGATGTAAGTCACACCCTCCATGGCGCGCACCACCGACGGAGATAGAGGCAGCTGGATCATGCCATGTTCTGGAGCGGGGCTGTCGCTGTCCAAACTGAGTTGGCGTGGCCTTTGCCGGAGGAGCTTGTACCCGGCGAGCTGAGGGGAGGGAGGATGAAAAGAGGAAGAGGTACTAGACACCTTCATCCCCTCCCACTCCTCTGCCTCGAGCCCCGAACGGATGGCGTCCACCTCACTGTCCACGTCGGTGTCCACGTAACCGTGGAGATGACAGTAGTAACCGCATCTGTCTGTGGTGGACTCCTGGTAACCGTCACAACCCCAGCCGGCCTCGGACTCCTGGTAAACGTGACAACCCGAGCCGGCCTCGGACTCCTGGTAGCCGCGGGGATCGACGTCGGACTCTTGCATGAGCCAGGTGTTGGTCGTGGAGACGGAGGCGCTGTGGGAGGGGCCCGGAGTCGAGAGGGGGAGGAGCTTTTTGATCAGGCTGCGTTTCCTGGAAGAGTGGGTCGAAGAAGCAGCAGAGGCTCAGCATCAGTTTCCATATCAGTTTAGTTTCTCCTTTTAAACATCACGGTCTTCACCTGTCACCTGCTTGGTTTGTTTTTGCGTTGGGCTTTTTGCAAGGTGCGACACTTTGAGAATGGCTACATGAATATATAACTTTTGAGATGCTCTGCTGAAAAGCCTTGTGATTGCGCCGCAAGCCAATTTCCCAGGGAATGCATTGATCTCTCTCAGTTGGATTGATTTATTATTTTCCCATAAAGTGGATGGTCATACATAATACTACAGTAACTACACTATGTACATTGTCATGTGTCATGTGAAATATGTAAATAATCCAGATTCTCCTCCTCTCCCCCCCCGGGCCGTACTGTATACTGTATAATAACTGACCTGAGGTGTGGCGGCGGCCTCTTCATGCACAGCCACCGGGGCACCACGGACAGGAACACGGCGCGCGCCCAGCGCGGCATGGCGTGAGCCCCCCACGGCGAGCGGTGGTGCACGTTGAGCACGAACACGGTGACCACGATGGACAGCGTGACGAACACCATGGTGAAGAGCAGGTACTCGCCTGCACAAAGTGTTGATTTGGACAGACTTATTTTAGTTTTACCCACGATTTTGCAACCCATTCTTTCACCCAGTGTCAATTATCTAATAATAATAATCCTGGGAGCTACACTTCCTCTGCCAACCTGAGAGGGGGGGGGTGGGGGGGGCAGCGGTCTGACCTCATGCTTCCTTCTATGCATGAGGAGTCCAAGCTGCTTCTTTTCACCTGACAAGGGAGAGTTTCCCCGGCCGGATGTAGTGCGTGAAAGGAACACGTTATTCCTCCAACCAGTTCCTTTCCCCTCCATCAGGGCCAGGGAGAGGTTTACTGATAGTCTTTTGAATGAAACTTCATTTAGTTTTAGTCATAGCTTTATAGTCATCTGAAATGTTGTAGTGTTAGTCTAGTTTTAGTCCATCAAATGATCATAAGATTACTACAGGTGATTTAGTGGACTAAAATGTATTTTGGCGGTGCCTTGATGACCTCATAATGGCTGATTTTACACTTTGTTACATGCTGAAAATAGCCGATCTACAAGCTCACAACGCTTCGCATCGACATTAACAAACTGGATGATCTCTCCTCCACTATAGTCCCTCCCTGACATTTTAGTCTAGTTTTTATTCATTGACAAAATTGTCAATATATTTAGTCTCCGTCATTGTAGATTAGGTTTTATTTTTGAGGGGTGCTAGCCCCTCCTACAGTATATACAGCTTTTATCCCCACACGTCTCAATATTTGCCATTGACAATGAAAGGATAAATAGGTCAAATGTCCGCTAAATCTTGTCCCCACACGTCTCATATTTGCCATTGACAATTCTTGAGGGAGTTCCAGGGGGTCCCCAGCTAAATGATAGTTTGGAACCAAATGGACCCTTATGGGTCTGTAACTCTTGAGTATACAAATGGAACCAAATGGACCTTAACGGGTCCATTTGGTTCCATTTGTACACTCTCAGAGTTAACCCATTCTGACCGGGCACCCATTTTGGTGTTGGCATCATGTTATGCTTTAGCTATTGAAAAATAGCAGATCTACAAGCTCATATCGCGCCACCGAGTGGCGCGATACGAGCTTGTAGGTCTGCTATTTTTGAAAAATCGAAGAGCGACTGACATTTCTAGAATCTGATCTCAGGTCAGAATGGGTTAATCAGACCAGTGTGTGTCCGGCGGAAACCTCGTATGAATCTGATCTCAGGTCAGAATGGGTTAAATTAACATTTATTTTACAATATAAATTGTAGCTCCCAGAGATATAATTGAATGGGGGTCCGTAGACTAATATGCATGTCAAACTGGGGGTCCTTGAAATGAAACAGGGTTGAGAATCACTGCTAGAGCCGTAAAGATCCTCTCTTATGGGGGTCTCTCTGCCATATCTTCAATTTGGGAGGTCCTTGACCTGAAGACGTTTGGATATAAAATACTCGCCGATGAGCGGGATGACCAGCGAGGTGGACGGGATGATCTCGGTGATGAGCAGCAGGAACACGGTGAGCGCCAGCAGCACGGAGATGCACAGCGTGATCTTCTCGCCGCAGTCGGACGGCAGGTAGAAGACCAGCACGGTGAGGAAGGAGATGAGCAGGCAGGGGATGAGCAGGTTGACCGTGTAGAAGAGAGGCAGCCGGCGGATCACCAGGCAGTAGGTGATGTCCGGGTAGATCTCGCGGCAGCAGTCGTACTTCTTGTTGGTGTAGGTGCCCACCGCGTCCAGGATGGTCCACTCGCCGCTCTCCCAGTAGTTCTGGTAGAGAAGAGAGAGAGAGAGAGAGAGAGAGAGAAAGTATAGCCTCGGAGACCACAGGCATTTTGTTTTCCAAAAGGAAACTCCGTGTGGGGGTCCCCGGAGGTTCCAGAACCCACAGGAACGTGCCCAGGGTGCCGGCCCCGGTTCCGCCGAGAAATTACAGAGAAATGACAGAGTTACCGTGTGGGGGTCCCCAGGGGGTCCCTCTACTGTACTGTACTGTACTGTCACACCCAAAATCATCATATACAGTTAATGTGTGTGTTAGGCTGCACAACAGTGACACTTGGTGTTGAAAACCAACCAAAAGCAATTTTCAGGCTGCGTGCGTGTGTGCGTGTGAGCGTGCGTGCGGGTGTCAGTGTCCTTTCTGATAAAAAAGGTACATGCTTTCTTTGCCCCTGCAGAGCAGAGAAGCAACACCTCAAGGTGTTCTTCATATACCTTCAGATCCACGGTCGTCTCGATGGGCTCCAGGTCGATCTTGGCGCGGTCGTACGTCCAGGAGCCGAACTTCATCTTGCAGCTCTGGTGGTCGAAGGGGAAGAAGGTGACGTCGATGGAGCAGGACGACTTGTAGATGGCCGGAGGGACCCAGCGCACGCGGCCCGTATGGAAGACCTGCGCCTTGGTCTGATGGGTGATGGCGAAGGCTCCGTCCGCACTGGGGAGGGAACGACACAGAGTATGTATGTGTGTGTGTGTGTGTGCAGGGTTGTATAAAGAGTGGCGTGCACAGATAGCCTTTTGGCAATTTTGCTCTTAAAAAAAAGTTATTTTTGTTCCTTAATGTGTGTGGACCATGCAGTGACATTGATCAAATCTTGATAAAAAAACGCTTCTACTATATTATTTAGGCCCCCACAATCTAAAGATATGTTTCTATGTCAGTGGTTCTTCGATTTAAGAAAAATAGCAGACCTACAAGCTCGTAGCGCGCCACTCGGTGGCGCGCTATGAGCTTGTAGATCTGCTATTTTTCAATAGCTAAAATGTGCTGCACAAGGTGCCCTTTTTTCACTTGAGCACCTGCCCCTCTAAATGTCTGTGCACGCCACTGGCAGGGTTGTATATAGACACAGAGTATGTATGTGTGTGTGCAGGGTTGTATATAGACACAGAGTATGTATGTGTGTGTGTAGGGTTGTATTAAGACACAGAGTATGTATGTGTGTGTGCAGGGTTGTATTAAGACACAGAGTATGTATGTGTGTGTGCAGGGTTGTATATAGACACAGAGTATGTATGTGTGTGTGCAGGGTTGTATATAGACACAGAGTATGTATGTGTGTGTGCAGGGTTTTATAAAGACACAGAGTATGTATGTGTGTGTGCAGGGTTGTATATAGACACAGAGTATGTACAGTATGTGTGTGTGCAGGGTTGTATTAAGACACAGAGTATGTATGTGTGTGTGCAGGGTTGTATTAAGACACAGAGTATGTATGTGTGTGTGCAGGGTTGTATTAAGACACAGAGTATGTATGTGTGTGTGCAGGGTTGTATTAAGACACAGAGTATGTATGTGTGTGTGTAGGGTTGTATTAAGACACAGAGTATGTATGTGTGTGTAGGGTCAACAAATAAAAACTGAACCAAAATGTTAGGAAGGGACTAGTGGACAAGAGATCCAGCATAAGTCATGCAACCGAGTCACACTCGGTCGCATGCTGAAAATAGCTGATCTACAAGCTCCCACCTATCATGAAGAACTATCCAATCTGGACTGGAGGGGCACAAAGTCCAATCTGGGGGGGCAATGCGCCCCCAATGCCCCCCTGTAGAGACGCCACTGACAGTACCTCTGCAATATGTTGCTTCGGTTTATGAGGACTCTATTATGGATGAAGTAGATGTGGCGCTCAAAGGGAACCTCAGGGCCCCTGGGGGACCCAAATGGACCCTTATATCGTTCTGTAAATGGATCGTATGCTCTCAGAGTTACGAGGGTCCTTGATATTAAAGAGTTTGAGAACCATTGAAGAAGATAACTTGTAATCTTTGGGCGTGTGCACGACAAATATGTTCAGCTGTATACACTGTAGAACATTAGAGTGCATGCATGGCGTGCATGAAGTGTGTACTTGTTGTACAGCACGATGTCAGGCACCCAGATGAGTTTAGAAGGAACCCTGATGGACGTTACGTTCTCGTAGTCTGACGGACGCCATCGCAGCTTATAGTCTGTCCATTCCTGTTATGTCACAAGTTAGCGCACGCACGCACGGCGCGCGCGCACACACACACACACACACACACACACACACACACACACACACACCACAAAATGTGTTACATTCCATCGCAGTGTTATGTTATGACTTTGCTGTCTGTCTCCTCACCTGTTTCACCCAGACATTAGTGATCATCATTTGGTTCTTCTCATCCTGTGAAGAGACAAGAGCGTCACAGAAAGGCTAGTTTCTCATCTTGTGTCCTGTATGACCCATCTCCTCTCCTCAACCTGTTAACCCATCTCCTCTCCTCTCCCTGTTAACCCATCTCCTCTCCTCTCCCTGTTAACCCATCTCCTCTCCTCTCCTCTCCCTGTTAACCCATCTCCTCTCCTCTCCCTGTTAACCCATCTCCTCTCCTCTCCCTGTTTGCCTGTATATAGTGTGTATACATTCTCACCACGTCTATAAGTTGTGCGATAGAGAGTCCAAATCGGATGACGACCACGTCAGTGACGTTGCGAGCGGGACGAGACCACTTGTTGTAGCCCCTGAACAGTTTGTTAAAGAGCCGGTCCTCAGCCTGGGCTTGGGTCCAGTCCTCACTCAGCACTGGGGGGGGGGGGGGGGGGGGGGGGGGGGGGAGGGGGAGAGAGAGAGAGAGAGAGAGAGAGACAAAGGCAGCGAGTCAGAGACAGAGTATACTCTGATGGTTTCAGCGCTTTCTTAAGTGTGTGTGTGTGTGTGTGTGTGTGTGTGTGTACGTGCGTAACACAAGAAATATTAAATACTAACGGGTTAAAATGTTGAACACGGATGATTGGGCGTCGACGCTGAAGTGATCCCATCACAAGATGGTCTCTATAGTATTAAATATAACATTATATATTAAAAATACATTAGCATCGCTATTGAGGAAACACACATTCATTACCTCTAATTAGGCTAATTGAGTCATTTCCTTAATTGACGTGTTAGTTTTTTGTTTTTTAGGGAAATAAATGCATATTTGATTGTTAAACCATGTGACTTTATAGTAGGTTTATTCTTCCAAATTTGGATATCTTTCATTTTCTACGTCTATGTCTTGGAAAATCAATAGGCTACATTCAATATGCTATATTGTAGCTTACTGAACTTATATTTAGAATAATTACTTTCAATGACAATATGATTTAGGAAACAGAGAAAATGTTCTATTACAAATATATTATATCACTCTGTTGAAATTATTGAGGTCGTAATTACTTTACTATAAATCACCGTATATGCAATATTGACATCATCGTTAAAATAATGAAACAATACAGTACATTTGGCAGTCTCAACTATAGCTACATTAATATAATCTGCATGTAGAAGTAGATGTTTTAACATATTATATTATCACACTCACCAGAGTTGATTAGGATCCATGAATAAACCCAAACCGTAGTCCTATAACAGGGCAACACAACATCTAATTTCTGTTTCATCTCCATTAACAACAACCCTATGAACTCCTCCCTCCTCTCGCTCTGTTTAATGACAACCTCAAAATGTGACCAACTATCTCCAGTTATAGTACCTCTCTCTCTCTCTCTCTCTCTCTCTCTCTCTCTCCAACCCTCTCTCTCTCTCTCTCTCTCTCTCTCTCTCTCTCTCTCTCTCTCTCTCTCTCTCTCTCTCTCTCCAACCCTCTCTCTCTCTCTCTCTCTCTCTCTCTCTCTCTCTCTCTCTCCAACCCTCTCTCTCTCTCTCTCTCTCTCTCTCTCTCCAACCCTCTCTCTCTCCTACCCTCTCTCTCTCATGAGTCACATCTCTCTCTCTCTCTCTCTCTCTCGCATCTCTCTCTATCCCTTCCTCGCTTTTCATTATGGTAGACCCACCCGTTGTCATTGGGTATAGAGCGTCGCAGTCCCTCCCCCTTTCAGAACGAGTGGCCCAGGAAATGAATCCCAATGCATTTTTCTCATAGGCATTTCAAAACGTATTTATTTATAGACGCATTAAGCGTCGTACGAAGCCAACTCTTGTCGTGACAAATCATGACAACAAACACAATTATTCGGGCCAAACAAATAATTAGAAAGTAGAAAAAAAACAGCAGGTTTTTCTTCTTTGTAAATTATTTGTTTGGTCCAAAATAAAAGCGACCTCGCCCCAAAAGGGCGAGAAGCACGCATCCGCCTGGGTGACGGCATGCAGACTGCTGGGCGAGTGCTGGCTGTTTTTTCATTTTAGGTTTAAAAGTAACATTGTTTTTTTTGGGGTTTTTTAAAGTGAAAAACGAATTATATTTTAGTACCCGAACCCGTAGAGAAGGTGGACCTGGATTGGCCATGTCCTCATGAATGTCATATGTCATAGGCTCTGACCTCTATAGTCATTGTGCAGTTTAGTTCAGTTACAGTTTGACTTGGCTGAGATGAAGACGGTTTGTCAATCACTTGTGGTCCTTCTGTGTTTGCTAATATTGTGTGCAAATGCCCAAAGGTATACAAGTCAAAGTGTGTTTTGTGTTATGTGCGTGTGCGCGCACACACGCGCGTCCTAAGGGGAAAACTAACTGGTCTTTTTTGTCCAGGACAACATACGGACGGTCACTCGGGCAGAGACAGTTGTGTTCCGCTCGTAATAAGAATGCAGAAACCGACTAAAATCTCTCATCCCGGCAATGCCGAAATGCGGAAAGCGGTTTTATTTAATCTATGGGGAGTCGTGCTGGATTCCCGACCCGATGACGTTTTCCACAAGTTTGAGGAGACCCATAAACTTCCACGGTAGGAAAAACGGTCCTCCATGTCTGAGTGAGCAACATCAGCCAGCGATGGGATTAGTATTTGATTTGTCATGTAGAATAAAATATAGATCTGTGTGTAGGACTATTTTACTTTGGAATGAATTGTGCAATCTGCAATGTAGCCTAAATGTGATCAAAGTTCAACGCTGATCATTTCTAGGAGAGCTGTCGGTGAGTGCAGGGATGCTGATGCTTGTTTCAGTGTTGTTGTCATAGTAAATAATGTGTAGATCTGTACTGTCTGTAGGCTACTATGGCACTACTCTACTGAAGTTATAGATCTACACACATTTGCTGAAAATATAAATACTTGCAATTTCCTTGCTTGCGGAGTTAGTTCATTCAGACATACTCGAGGGAGTTCATGCCGTGCTCAAGGCGCATACTATACTCAAGGGGTTAATATGCTGCATTACTAAGTGGGCGTATAATTGTGTGCAAGTCCCACATGTCATTCGCCGATGTGGCAGTCAGCTGACCAATTGGGCGGGCTACTTAAGCTCACTAGACTGCATGCTCTTCCTGCCTTCCTCTGCATATGGTTCCTGGTTGTATGTGATGTTTGCTCCCACCACCACCCCAGCACCACCGGTGGGCTCTGCTATTTATTCTCCCCATGGGGCGTTTTATTGTATATCTATCTCCCTGCTCTTAATGTTTTATGTTGGTGCTTAATCGTGCCGAGCAGGGAGAAAATGCAGCAGAGCCGAACGCCAAGTCAAATATCATATGCACACTCATTACTCACTCTGTAATAAATATTGGTAAATCTATTCGTGAGTTGTCTGACTGAGCTCATTTCATGTACTTTTCCAGTGGTTTTCTGTCCCAAATCACCTCCAGAGAGTCCAGCGCTATGACCAAAGCAGAACGAGGAGAGCTGTCCCTGGTTCAGGTGCCAATAACCTTTTTACATTCACTCCAAACCAATATCAACAGTTTATTGTCTCCCCCTCCCCCTCTCTCTCTCTCTCTCTCTCTCTCTTGTTGAATCCATTTGATGATGATGATTGGACATATTGATATTACTCAATCGACTGATGTCACGGTGCCATGGTCGTGTTGTCATCAGAAATGTATTACCGCTGTGTCTGTGTGTGTGACGTGACGTCCTCCTCCTGTTAACATATCAAATTGTGTCTAAATGAACGGATAGTTGAACAATGCATTGTGTCTAACATACTGTACATACATGTCAACCACTGAAAAAAATACTCCTTTTCATGCAGCCTTCTTTCATGTCTGCACTGGCACAAAGCTGCTATACTTTCATCACTTTTTCAGCCAATAGTCCAATTGTCCAATTATCTGGAACTAGAAATAGCTTACTCAGAGCAAAAGCAAACAACCCCCTGACCTGTTCCACAGCATAGATGTTTGTTCTCCTCAGTGGCGGTTTAGGGTGTTCCACGACCCCTGACCTGTTCCACAGCATAGATGTTTGTTCTCCTCAGTGGCGGTTAGTGTGTTCCATGGCCCCTGAGGCGAGATGGACAGCCCAGGCCTCCCACCCCTCCCTTGTCAACCAAATCAATCAAATCTACAAGCTCATTGTAGATTGGTTACTTTCGCAGGATGTTTGCTCCATAATAGACAGTAAAGGGTTAATTTGGTTAAGAGCTGCAATTTGTTAGAACATTGACTAGTAAATGCTAATTACCACCCTGCCAAGACCCCCTAGCTGCCACCCCATGGAAAACTTGCCCGATCCGATCAGTCACTGCAAAAAGCAGCATGACACACAGCTTCTAAATGTGTGGGCAGTTTCCTGGCCTCCACGTCAGTGAGACCTTTTTGTTCCTGCATGACTTTGTGTGTGTGTGTGTGTGTGTGTGTGTGTGTGTGTGTGTGTGTGTGTGTGTGTGTGTGTGTGTGTGTGTGTGTGTGTGTGTGTGTGTGTGTGTGTGTGTGTGTGTGTGTGTGTGTGTGTGTGTGTGTGTGTGTGTGTGTGTGTGTGTGCTATAGATGATCCCAGAGTTTGAGGCAGAGTGTAGGGCAGCAGCTCAGACCCAGGGTGTGTGTCTTCCCGGGGACTTTTCCGTCACCGTCCTGCTGGATCAGTTCAGAGAGACAAAACACCTCCACCTGTCTGTCCTACGGACCGCTGCGGTCCTACATCAACACGGTACGCACACACACACACAAGATGTCTAATATATGCATGTTTAAACACCTACTACACTAATCCTGGTACTACACTAAGGAACTGGTTGGAATAACGTTCCACTTCCGCGCTACGTCCAACCAGGGAAACTGGTTGGACGTAATTAGCGTTACTACTGTGTTCACAGGCTTCTGTGTGCAGCCTAGAGGGCATCTGAGCATGTGCAACGTACAGAATACCTCTTACACCATGTGTCCTTTGGGAAACTGGGCCATTGTCCTTCTAATGAGTGAGCTGGGCCTGTGTTTTTAACCTCCCCTCGCCGCGCGCATGTCACCAGAACCAGGGATGTGTGTTTTCAGTGAATCTAACATGGTTCAAATGGAACATTTAGAATGGGTTTACATTAACGGGCATCTGATCAATTATATTGTGCTTTGCTGCTTCGTGGCTCATATACTGATATAGGCTAACCTCTCTACCCAAAGGTTTAGTGACAGCTGTGCTAGCCAATCAGTGGGTAGACGACAGTGCGTCTGGAGATAGCGGATCCCGGCTCCTCGCTCTGCTTGGCGGCCATTTTGATCTGGTCCTCCAGTCCTGTCGCTCAGGTCACAGGGTCCCCGAGCCTGCCATGTTCACTTCAGCTCTGCAGCGCCTGAGAGTCACCCCACAACAGGTAGGAAGCGCACTCAGAGGAGTCAGATGAGTGAATGCTCATGTAAGTTGTGATTGTTTGACATGTATATGCAAGCTTTATTTGATGCACTGTCTATTTATGTTACATCTGTAGACACACTGTTGTCATTTATGTTATTTTACAGCACTGGTTTATCTACTTTGTAAATACTCAAATTGTTTGATGAGCACATGGTGCAATTGTGCTACGCTCCTCCGCCCATAGGCCTCAGGCCTGCATGCCTTGTTAATGCTATGCAGTAGTACTAGCTGTATGATGCTATACCTGCTTACTTTATGATGCTATGACCCACTGTGTTATGTATCTTTATACTGACTTATACTGTGTTTTATACATTATACTGAGGCATTATGTTCTTTTTGTGCTTGTATTGCAGAAGCTATATTACATTCTGACTTCTGTGAACAATATAAAGCAATCCTCAACTGTGACCTTGCTTCCGTGTGACTCTTTGACCGGAGCCCATCAGTAGATGAAGAGACTGGCCAGTCTACTTAGAGACTGGTCAGTCTACTTAGAGACTGGCCAGTCTACTTAGAGAGACTGGCCAGTCTACTTAGAGACTGGTCAGTCTACTTAGAGAGACTGGCCAGTCTACTTAGAGACTGGTCAGTCTACTTAGAGAGACTATGGTCAGTCTACTTAGAGAGACTGGCCAGTCTACTTAGAGACTGGTCAGTCTACTTAGAGAGACTATGGTCAGTCTACTTAGAGAGACTGGCCAGTCTACTTAGAGACTGGCCAGTCTACTTAGAGACTGGCCAGTCTACTTAGAGAGACTGGCCAGTCTACTTAGAGAGACTGGCCAGTCTACTTAGAGAGACTGGCCAGTCTACTTAGAGAGACTGGCCAGTCTACTTAGAGAGACTGGCCAGTCTACTTAGAGAGACTATGGTCAGTCTACTTAGAGAGACTGGCCAGTCTACTTAGAGACTGGCCAGTCTACTTAGAGACTGGCCAGTCTACTTAGAGAGACTGGCCAGTCTACTTAGGAGCCCATCAGTAGATGGAGAAACTTGCCAGTCTACTACTTAGCCGAGATAGCTACAATCTCTAATCCAGCCATTTCTCATTTCATCATAACCATTACTTTATGAGATATGTCGTGATTTCAGACAGAAATCTGAACTGTTTGTTTCAGTCTGTGTGGCTGGATATCACTGAGGAAGGCGTGGACGCAGCGAAGGCGGCTGGGATGGCGGCCATCTTGGTGACAGACGTTGCGGACGCTCTCAACAAGTTGTCTGACTTCACCGGTGTGGAGGTATGATGTGAACTGCAGAGTTTGACCCAGAATGCCCAAAATGGCTGATCATCAAATTGCGTTTAGTGGTCGGACCCCCTGCGTGGCCATTGTACTCAATTCATCAACATGACAACAATACATGATTGTATTGTTTCCAGCTGGGAAAGAATGTTGCGTTAATTACTGTGTGTGTGTGTGTGTGTGTGTGTGTGTGTGTGTGTGTGTGTGTGTGTGTGTGTGTGTGTGTGTGTGTGTGTGTGTGTGTGTGTGTGTGTGTGTGTGTGTGTGTGTGTGTGTGTGTGTGTGTGTGTGTGTGTGTGTGTGTGTGTGTGACTGTGTGTGTGTGTGTGTGTGTGTCAGGCTGTGACAGAAAACACTGTTCCACCAATATGCTGTGCTGATGAGTTGTCCCATGGATACGTCACCATAAAGGTAATAACTTAGACCAGTGGTTAGTTCATTAGTTAATACAGAATCAAAATCAGTTTAAGTATAATTGTGAGGTACACTTGACTTGAGTATTTCCATTTTTAAGTTAATAGTTAGTTACTTTGCAGATTATTGTAATAATAATAATAATAATAATCATAAAACTGCTTTACAGAGCAATGGAGAAAAAAGAAAAGAAAAGCAAGGCAAGGCATAAACATTAAAAAACAAGAGCAGTAATGCAATATACAGTGAGGACATGAATAACAAAAATGTTTGTTACCAAACATACAATTCTCTTGTACTTATTATGAAAGGTCTGGTGACGTCATTTGTTTAGTTTGTTTTATGACCTCATTTGCACCAAAAATTGCACCTGAGCTTTGAACATTCAGCAGATTTTCTGTGGTTTGAATAAATAGCCTCAAAAAGTGGTCCACAGGCAAACTGATTTGCCTGTGAAAAAGAAGAGAAAGTGATGCAATGTACAGTTTTTCTGTGTGTGCTCCAGGCTGGTGTGAGGACCCACTATGTGGAGGTGGGCACTGGACCACCTGTTGTGATGTGCCACGGCTTCCCTGAGAGCTGGTACTCCTGGAGGTACCAGGTAAGGGCATGCACACACGCACACACGTCAAATGCTTTATTTTAATAGTGACTCATACGAATAGACTATGGCCCTCATTTATCAACCGTGCGTACGCCAAAATATGGGCGCACGCCGAAATTACCGACATTTTCGGCATTTAACATTTCCGGCAAAGCTTGAAATTGAACTTGAGTAGGACAAATAGTCACGTCTGGTCGCGAGCTGGCGTACGCTGTTTTTCTGTTTTACACAAGCGGAGCAGCCTTGTCTGAACTGCTGAGAGGCTGTCACAGGCATCAAAACATATATGTATTCACCCCTAAAATGTTTATATAAAAGGTATGTATAATGTATATGGGCTACATGTAAAAAATAAATAAATAAAAATGTTAAGGAATACATGTGTCATATGAAATTAGTAGGAGATAAAATCGCGCAATTAAAAACAATGTTGCAAGAGATGCTTAAGCCATTTAAACAGTGTTTTGCATGAGCGCATACATGCGAGGATTTGGGCTGTCTGTGCTGAAATATTTCCATGACGGGACGTTGGAGAGTATAGTGCAGCAGCTGCTGCAGCTCAGCTGCGGAGAGTCCCAACGTGCAGGTATAGCCTACTGTAGCCTAATCTACAGCATGAAGGCCGATGTCTTTCTTACGGTATGTGCAATATAATAAACCCGACGCGTCGCTCGAATGCCAAATGTACCGTGCCAGGCTCCCAGCGCAAGTGGGAACTGCATCGGAGATATAGGTATATTACCCAGCCAGCCCATGCACCAGCCACATGAGGCTATGGTTTTGGCTGCATATAACAGTGACTAACGACTGCGAGGCAATCTAAATAGACTGGCGAACGTCGGAACGTGCATGGTCAGTTGGTCACGGACGGACCACTGTGATAGAGAGAGAGAGAGAGACAGACAGACAGACAGACAGGACAGGAGGAGCACCTGCAAAACAGCAACGTGTGTGTGCCTATTTGTTATTTAATTATGGTTCACAGGTTCAGGTTTTCGTTCACTAATATATCTTGTTGTATATTGAATTAAAAATACTTTAATAATTTAATATACAACTAACAACACACAGTTAAAGTTGCAAATAGCGATATGTGCGTGCGTGCGTGCGGGGGGTGAGGGGGAAGCGAAGCGAGAGGAGAAACAGACAGCTTTATTTAATGTGTCATGTAGGTGCGTGCGTGCATGACAGCAAGGCAAGCGAGGTGAGAGGGAAACAGACAGGGACCCTGCATGAATTAAATAAAGTTGTAACTTTATTTAGTTGTCTGTTTCTCCCCTCGCTTCGCTTCCCTTGCTGCCCGCCTCACGCACGCTTTATTTAATTCATGCAGGTGTTCGTTCTTTATTTGTTTAACAACACACCAGTTAGTTGGGCTTGCAAGTTGCGTGTGCGTGCTGTGCGTGTGTATGAGAGAGGGGGGTGAGGCAAGCAGCAAGGCACGGGAGAAACCTATTTTTTCATGTAACCATGGTTTCAGGAAACGTATTGCCGTTGTTCATGTCGCAAAAACGAGGGCGAGGCTTGATTTCTTAGGGCGTGCCAGATCAAATTCAGCCGTGACATTTATTAACGTGAGAACAAAATTAAGGAAGGATCAGCTGTTTGCGATCACTTTATAAATGCCGTGGCGACGTGGGTGTACTACGAAACCTGCACTCGAATCTGTGGCAGATTTTACACTCGATTGATAAATGAGGGCCTATATGACAACCGGGAATAGCCTGGTGACCATCCGAGAGATGGTTGACGGCCGGAATGTAGACGGCACATAGACTGATCGAGGGTAGCTATACTGAGACGTAAGTCGGGACTTGATCACCATGGCTGGGTCACCAGAGTGAGGGGTATGATGTTGTGAGACCCGAAACCCCAATGACCTTGGGATACATCACTGAGGGTACGTCCCAGGTGCATCCATGCAATGTTTTTTAGTTCCTAATCCTGTGCCTGTTTCAAAACTATTTTTGACATGCAACCTC
>NC_139715.1:30613859-30638859 GCF_964188405.1 Protomyctophum parallelum
ATCTGCTATTTCTTTTAAATCATGTGGCGCAAACCTTTGAATATATATTCTTTCAGAGCGAACATTTTTAACTCAAATCGTTGCTTCTGGGGGTTTCCTGGAACAACATATTTTCAGATGGGGGTCGGCGACCAATTGCATATATTTTTGGGGCTCCTTGACATGAAAATGGAAACATGGGTTTTTCAGAAAACTGTTAGGATTTAGAAGACAATCTTTAAAATCTCGACGTCAGGCCTAAATAGGTTAACACTACATTGTGTTGTGTTACAGGTGGGATGTTGGTGGGCCTTCCAGACCAAGTGCCCAGAAGCTCCATGCTGAGTGAAGAGGCGTTGCAGTACTACGTCAGCCAGTTTAAACGCAATGGATTCAGGTAGGCAAAAACAATAACAAGAAGACGCAGTCGATTTTATTCTCTCTCTCTCTCTCTCTCTCTCTCTCTCTTCTCCCTTCACTCAGCACCATGCTCTCTGTAACTAATATGTCTAGTTAGGCAATTCTGTAGTTGGTCTTTTTTAATTCGATCAGATCTTTCCTGCGGGATGGGCGAAGGATGAAGGGCAAAGCCCTGGGGGGAGAAGGGGAGCTGTCAGTTCATTTTGCAACCAAATGGCTCACTGAAATGTTTTTCTTCAGCTTGACATATGTGCACCTCACACATGCGCGTGCACGCACTGTTATGGAAATAATATATGTCCATCCGGGTGAATGTATATCTTAGAAGTTTATTCAGAAGAACAGCAACAAGCAAACAACATCTCTCAGTCTAGCAGGCTTAGCCTGTATCACTCAACATTCTCTCTCAGTACATCTCTCTCTCGTGGTCTCCATCCCACCAGCCCACTTCACGCAGCCACACACACACACACACACACACACACACACACACACACACACACACACACACACACACACACACACACACACACACACACACACACACACACACACACACACACACACACACACACACACACATACCTCCTAACCATTCTTTTCTGTTTGGTTTTTCAGGGGGCCGTTGAATTGGTATCGCAACTTTGAGAGGAACTGGAAGTGGAAGTGTTCTCGTCCCATGGGGAAGGTTTGTTAAGATGCACACAGTCACTCACACACCATGAAGGACAGGAACTGGAGGCAAGATCACATTGTTAAAAAGCGTGTGTGTGTGTGTGTGTGTGTGTGTGTGTGTGTGTGTGTGTGTGTGTGTGTGTGTGTGTGTGTGTGTGTGTGTGTGTGTGTGTGTGTGTGTGTGTGTGTGCGTGCCCTTAGCTGATGATGCCAGCGCTGATGGTGACAGCTGGAAAAGACCCTGTCCTGTTGCCCGTCTTCTCCAGGGGCATGGAGGAGATGGTGAGTAAATTATCCTGGGGCTGGGGAGGACATGAAAATGACAGTTTGCAGCTTTATGTTTCTTTTGCACTTTGTCTTAATGTTGTGTGTACCGTAAAGCACGTATAGGAAATGTGTCATACAAATACACTTGCCTTTCCTCTCTTCCTGCTAGGTCCCCAACCTGACCAGAGGGCACATTGAGGAGTGTGGACATTGGACTCAAATGGAGAAGTACGTGTGTGTGCATGTGTGGCCAGAGATTGTGTGCTTTTGCTCCAATCTTTGTGAGAACCAAAATGTCATTGCACGAGAGCAAGATAGACTAATAGAGGGTATGCACGTGACATCATCATCAAACCAAGGAAGCTCTGAGAAGGAAGAGAAGTGGTCACGTGACTGGGCTGCGCCATGACACTTTCATGTGGGAGCCAAACTCACACCGGAAGTGCAATGAATGCATGGCAGTGAATGGAGCCGGCTGGACCTGCTCATAACAAACATTATTTATGAACAATTGAGACCTTTTGTAAAGTAATCACTTCTGGAAAATAACAGACATATCACAGGTTGTTTTCTAATCACTTACTTTTCGATGTGCACAGTATATAATTTTATCTGAGGATCTAAACAGCAGCAGGTATCGTTTCTGGCTCCGAAGTATCGCGAGATTTGGCTGCCAGACTGGAAACGGTGGGAAGTCTCGTGATACTTGGTACGTTCAGAAAGGTAGGCCTACTTTGTTCTCTTTAGATACCATACCTCTATAAAAGTTACACAGTGTACACATTGAAAAGCAACACAGCAGACAATAATGTGTTACATGTCTTCTGTTATTTTCCAGAAGTGAATACTTTACAAAAGGTCTCAGTCATTCATAAATAATGTTTGTTCATGAGCTGTCACTGAGCTCTCATTGACTCCAGTGTTCATGAGCTGGTCACTGAGCTCTCATTGACTCCAGTGTTCATGAGCTGGTCACTGAGCTCTCATTGACTCCAGTGTTCATGAGCTGGTCACTGAGCTCTCATTGACTCCAGTGTTCATGAGCTGGTCACTGAGCTCTCATTGACTCCGTCACTCCAGTGCATTCTGCCAAACTTCCAGGTAGTTTGGCTCCCATGAAAGCGTCCATGAAAGTGTCATGGTGCAGCCCAGTCACTGTTTTTTAGGATATTTCCATTGAAAAAAAATCTTATATTCAGGCTAATAGGGTGTCATGGCGCTGCCCAGTCACGTGACCACTTCTCTTCCTTCTCAGAGCTTCCTTGCATCAAACCAAGGACTGTCTAAAGAGGACGGGACGCAGAGACCGTAAGGGCGCCGCCATGTTGCTCACATGGTGCTCCATGGAAGGAAAGAAACATGCGCAATGGCTTTATGCAGCCATTACTTCCTCGTTCAGCTTCCTTGGTCTCAACTGCGCATGTTTCTTTCCTTCCATGGAGCACCATGTGAGCAACATGGCGGCGCCCTTACGGTCTCCGCGTCCCGTCCTCTTTAGACAGTCCTTGCATCAAACCAGGAAGTTATGCGGGAATGCCTACTGAGTGGCATAAAAACTACTTTCTGGCCTTGACAGTCTATACATCCAAACAGAAAAGTAAAATATGATTATATTATATACTATATAAATAAAGCCATATATAGTACCTCAACTCATACAAGTAAGACATAACCACGTAGTAGAACATATCAAAGTAATGTGGTGTGGAATTCATATCTGTGAAACTGTCCCTAAATGGATGCAGATTCCACACCACAACTATATGTGTGACAGTGGTGAACGATATACTGTAGATATAGTAAGTAAGTAAGTAAGTAAATTTTATTTATAAAGCACTTATCAAAACAACAGTTACAAAGTGCTGTACAACAGGTAAAAAACAATCAATTAAAAGCAACAAATCACAGCTCAAAATACAAACGAAATAAATACGTTTTCAGTGACTTCTTAAAAATGTCAACAGACTCTGCATTCTTTATAAAAAGGGGGAGGGCATTCCACAATGTGGGAGCAGCTACGGCAAATGCCCGGACGCCCTTGGTTACCCGTTTCGTCGCCGGAATTTTCAGTAGGCCCTTGTCTGAGGACCGGAGTGATCTTGTGTTTTGTTTTGGGAGCAGAAGGTCTGAGATGTAGGGTGGGGCCAGCCCATGTAACGCCTTATAAGTGGTATAGTTATAGATATAGTTATAGTGCTTAGTATGGATGGACGGCCCTTTAGTTCCTTAACCCATTCTGACCTGAGATCAGATTCATACGAGGTTTCCACTGGACACACACTGGTCTGATTAACCCATTCTGACCTGAGATCAGATTTAAAAAATGTCAGTCGTTTTTTTAGATTTTTCAAAAATAGCAGACCTACAAGCTCGTATCGCGCCACTCGGTGGCGCGATACGAGCTTGTAGGTCTGCTATTTTTCAATAGCTAAAGCATAACATGATGCCAACACCAGAATGGGTTAACCACATGCATTTTGCACAGATATATAGAAAAGGCCTAACCAGGGACTGGGATCGCAAATTAGCCTCAGCTATAATCCCGATATTTTTCTTTTTTTGTGGCTTTTGCCTTTATTTTATGGAGGGACAGACAGTAGGCTGACAGGAAATGGGGAGAGAGAGATGGGGGAGTGACATGCAGTGAAGGCCGTCGGGATCGGGAGTCGAACCCAGACTGGATTACCAGCCAAAGTGCCTGGACCGCTGAGCCACGGCCCAGGCCATAATCCCGATATTCAATGCAACGGTTTCAACGTGATACATTGTTTTTTTTTGTATTGTCCCTGTTAATTAAACGGATACAAATAAAAAATGAACCCTAGTGTCCCAATTCTGAGGTAAACATTTGGCGAAAATAGCATCTATCTATATTAAGATATTCCACGTAGAGGGGACCCCTGGGGGACTCCTGTTAATGAAGTATATAGGATTTTAAGTGGTTCAACACAGGTTTTGTGTGTGTGTGTGTGTGTGTGTGTGTGTGTGTGTGTGTGTGTGTGTGTGTGTGTGTGTGTGTGTGTGTGTGTGTGTGTGTGTGTGTGTGTGTGTGTGTGTGTGTGTGTGTGTGTGTGTGTGTGTGTGTGTGTGTGTGTGTGTGTTTCAGGCCAGTGGAGGTGAACAAAATCCTAATGTCTTGGCTCCAGGAAACACATAAAACGGTGCCTAACAATGAAGGAAATGTAACTGACTAGAATTTCATCCTAGTTACGTTGCAGCGCAATGGGAAGAAGGAAATTGCGGGATTTGACACTCCACTTCATGTTTCAGCTGTGTTTTTAAACCCAGTATTGTGCCCTTCACATGTAGTAACGGATGGGTTATTATTATTATTTGTTGTACCCCTTAAATGCATAGAAAACTGCATTTGGGCACAGTATACCTATAACACAATACAACACAACAGGTCTTACAAATCAATAGTCCAAATGTCTCTTGCAATGTCTTCTTCTGAAGATATCAGATATCTGATAACTATTTTCCCATCAAAGCTAATTAAATTAAATTAAGCACACATTAAACAGCTTTTTACTGTTTGTGTTTACTTACAATAAATTACTGTTTTTGGAAACAACTTCGCCTCTCTCTTACATCTTTTGCTGCCACCTAGTGTTCAGAAAGTTCACTGCCGCTCATTGATTCCAATGTTACGGAGCTTGTTGTCGTATGTACTGTGATTTGATTTGGCAATTGGCTGTGTTCTAAATGAAAGTGTTAGTGTTGATTATCGTGTATTAATATAATTATAGTAAACTAATACTATTAGCAACCGGGGCTCCCACGCTCTGGAATGCCCAGCTAGTACCTACAGTAGGCCTACTGACGAACTGACCTAAGATGTGCAAAATCAGTTTGTTTAAATCTCTCCTGAGTGAAAACCCACGTTTATGTTAAAGCCTTTTCTTAACTGTCACTATTGTATATGTTTTGTATTTTTATGCCTGCTATTGCATATAGATTGATCTTTCGTTGTTCTCTTTTGATGTAAAGCACTTTGTGACTCTGTCTAGAAATATGCTATATAAATACATTCATTATCATTATACTAGGGAAAAGAGACCTTTTTACAGTACAATAATGTTTCAAGTTTACACATGTATACAAATAAACAGGCCAACGGCATATCAATATTAGTTTGCCTCTTCTACAAAACATACTGTCGCGCATTTCAATATTCCTGTCAGGCACAGTAAGGGCTTCATGCAGTGCGTGCATTTCAGCTGATTTATTGAGCGGTGCCTAACCGCTCCAACTCACAGCTATGTGTGTCTGTCCGTCCGTATGTAGCCTGACCTAAGCAGAGACATTTCTGGCCTAGATGGGAGGGTCGCGCCTCAGAAATGCGCGCACCCTGATTGGATCTCATCGATCTGTCCGTCACCCCCGGCCCCTCCTCTCCCCCCTAGTGCAGCGCTACGTCACATCATTTAGAGCGACGCCCACCCGGAAGGGTTGACTCCCACTTTTAGACTGGTTCAGCCCACGGCTTTTTCCAGGCTTTCATCTTTCGCGCAGACGAAATGAAAGCCTGGGTATCGAGGCTAGTCCGTATGTAGCCTATATATGTTTGTCCGTTTCAGTACAAACAGCTGCAGTGACGTAGAGCAGGCTACAGTGCAGAGCACAGTACAAAGTACAGTACAGAGTAGTACAGTACAGTATGAGTAGTACAGTACGAGTATTACAGTACAGGCTACTGTACAGTATAGTAGTACGGTACGTGTAGAACAGTAGCCTACAGTAGTGTAGTAGGTACAAATACTACAATGTAAATCCCTGGAACATGTGACACGTTTAACCTAAACACCATGTGTGTAATAATAAAATGCCAAGTGTTTATTAATGGTCATAAAATACAGTAGAACACGAGTTCACTCAAACACCTCACGAGAACACCTAGTGTTCAAATTCTAAACACCTACAATATGACTGACTTTGATTGTAAAAACTAAACACGTTTGTGTTACAGGGAATAAACATGTTCTGCTGTTTATAATCTAAACACTGTGACACGTTTAAAAAGTGTTACAAATAAGTGTTTAATACTGTTTATAACCTAAACGCTTGGGTTTAGTTTGTAGGCTACAGTACGTATATTGCACCGCTTAGTTCACACAGGTGTGGCGGTGGCTCAGGGGTATTGTTGGCTGGATGGTAACCGCAAGGTTGCCTGTTCGAACCCGGGCTCCCCCCAGAGTTAGTATCGAAGTGTCCTTGAGCAAGACACTGCAAGGCATGCATACTGCTGGGTGAGTGCTGGCTGTTTTTTTCATTTTTAGGTTTAAAAGAAAAACATGACATTTTCTTGTTTATTTTATTTTATTTTGAAGTGAAAAACGAATTATAGCCTATACGTTAGTATATAGGAAAAAGATTTTGCGCTGCCGACAGAAAAAGCTGTGACGTCGTGTGCGCAGCTGTTTTTAGACAGCTGGTGGATGGGAATTAAGCTCCACCGACGATGGAAGCTGAGGAGAGCGTCAGATGTGAGCTGGCCGTCGCGGAAGTCGTCCGCGGAAGTGGAGCATTTTCTCCATCCACCAGCTGTCTAAAAACCCGGTTTTTCGGCTGCCGACAGCCGAGACTGTCGGCAGCGCAAAACGGGTTTCCGCTCTGGTGTGGCAGTACCCTCTCTCTCTCTCTCCTTTATTCTACGTTTAACACGCAAATTTACAAATATTGATATATTTTTGCCCAAAACTAGGGTTCATGTGGTACATAACGTACCCTATTAGCCTGAATATAAGGGTTTTTTTTCAATGGAAATATCCTAAAAAACAGTGACTGGGCTGCACCATGACACTTCCATGGACACTTTCATGGGAGCCAAACGACCCGGAAGTTTGGCAGAATGCACCGGAGTGACGGAGTCAATGAGAGCTCAGTGACCAGCGTTTACTGTCTGTCAGCCAAATCTCGTGATACTTCGTAGCCAGAAACGATACCTGCTGCTGTTTAGATCCTCAGATAAAATTATATTCTGTGCACATCGAAAAGTAAGTGATTAGAAAACAACCTGATATATTCCTGAACCGATTATATGACAAAGGTCTCAATTGTTCATAAATAATGTTTGTAGCCCGCTCCATTCACTGCCGTGTATTCATTGCATTGCCAGTGTGAGTGTGGCTCCCATGAAAGTGTCCATGAAAGTGTCATGGCGCAGCCCAGTCACGTGACCACTTCCTTCTCAAAGCTTCCTTGGTCTTTACTGAATGCTGTGACTGTGGTGTTGTCTGCAGGGCACTCTGGTACCTGATATCAACACTTCTGGAGTCTGTGCTAGAGGTGAGAGCTGACACTCAACAATTTATATTAATAACCAATGTTAATTTAGCTCTGAGAGCGTACAAATGGAACCAAATTTGGTTCCATTTGTACACTCAGAGTTGCAGACCCATAACGGTCCATTTGTTTCCAACCTATCATTTAGCCGTGGACCCCCTGGAACTCCCTCAAGGACCCCTGGGGGTCCCTGGACCCCACTTTGGGAACCACTGTGCTACAGTATGTTGTTGTTAATAACTAAAATAATAGCTAGAACAGAGGTTCTCAAACTATGGTTCAGGACCACATGTTTGATCGTACGTTGTGAACTGGAAAAAAAAGGACATTTTGTATCCTTCCCATTATGTCTTAAGTTTTGTTTGTTTGTTTAAAAGAAAAAAGAACCAAGCATACACAGTGTTATAATACTAACATAGCGCAGAGTGCCACGCTTGTAGATCTGCTATTTCTTTTAAATCATGTGGCGCAAACCTTTGAATATATATTCTTTCAGAGCGAACATTTTTAACTCAAATCGTTGCTTCTGGGGGTTTCCTGGAACAACATATTTTCAGATGGGGGTCGGCGACCAATTGCATATATTTTTGGGGCTCCTTGACATGAAAATGGAAACATGGGTTTTTCAGAAAACTGTTAGGATTTAGAAGACAATCTTTAAAATCTCGACGTCAGGCCTAAATAGGTTAACACTACATTGTGTTGTGTTACAGGTGGGATGTTGGTGGGCCTTCCAGACCAAGTGCCCAGAAGCTCCATGCTGAGTGAAGAGGCGTTGCAGTACTACGTCAGCCAGTTTAAACGCAATGGATTCAGGTAGGCAAAAACAATAACAAGAAGACGCAGTCGATTTTATTCTCTCTCTCTCTCTCTCTCTCTCTCTCTCTTCTCCCTTCACTCAGCACCATGCTCTCTGTAACTAATATGTCTAGTTAGGCAATTCTGTAGTTGGTCTTTTTTAATTCGATCAGATCTTTCCTGCGGGATGGGCGAAGGATGAAGGGCAAAGCCCTGGGGGGAGAAGGGGAGCTGTCAGTTCATTTTGCAACCAAATGGCTCACTGAAATGTTTTTCTTCAGCTTGACATATGTGCACCTCACACATGCGCGTGCACGCACTGTTATGGAAATAATATATGTCCATCCGGGTGAATGTATATCTTAGAAGTTTATTCAGAAGAACAGCAACAAGCAAACAACATCTCTCAGTCTAGCAGGCTTAGCCTGTATCACTCAACATTCTCTCTCAGTACATCTCTCTCTCGTGGTCTCCATCCCACCAGCCCACTTCACGCAGCCACACACACACACACACACACACACACACACACACACACACACACACACACACACACACACACACACACACACACACACACACACACACACACACACACACACACACACACACACATACCTCCTAACCATTCTTTTCTGTTTGGTTTTTCAGGGGGCCGTTGAATTGGTATCGCAACTTTGAGAGGAACTGGAAGTGGAAGTGTTCTCGTCCCATGGGGAAGGTTTGTTAAGATGCACACAGTCACTCACACACCATGAAGGACAGGAACTGGAGGCAAGATCACATTGTTAAAAAGCGTGTGTGTGTGTGTGTGTGTGTGTGTGTGTGTGTGTGTGTGTGTGTGTGTGTGTGTGTGTGTGTGTGTGTGTGTGTGTGTGTGTGTGTGTGTGTGTGTGTGTGTGTGTGTGTGTGTGTGTGTGTGTGTGTGCGTGCCCTTAGCTGATGATGCCAGCGCTGATGGTGACAGCTGGAAAAGACCCTGTCCTGTTGCCCGTCTTCTCCAGGGGCATGGAGGAGATGGTGAGTAAATTATCCTGGGGCTGGGGAGGACATGAAAATGACAGTTTGCAGCTTTATGTTTCTTTTGCACTTTGTCTTAATGTTGTGTGTACCGTAAAGCACGTATAGGAAATGTGTCATACAAATACACTTGCCTTTCCTCTCTTCCTGCTAGGTCCCCAACCTGACCAGAGGGCACATTGAGGAGTGTGGACATTGGACTCAAATGGAGAAGTACGTGTGTGTGCATGTGTGGCCAGAGATTGTGTGCTTTTGCTCCAATCTTTGTGAGAACCAAAATGTCATTGCACGAGAGCAAGATAGACTAATAGAGGGTATGCACGTGACATCATCATCAAACCAAGGAAGCTCTGAGAAGGAAGAGAAGTGGTCACGTGACTGGGCTGCGCCATGACACTTTCATGTGGGAGCCAAACTCACACCGGAAGTGCAATGAATGCATGGCAGTGAATGGAGCCGGCTGGACCTGCTCATAACAAACATTATTTATGAACAATTGAGACCTTTTGTAAAGTAATCACTTCTGGAAAATAACAGACATATCACAGGTTGTTTTCTAATCACTTACTTTTCGATGTGCACAGTATATAATTTTATCTGAGGATCTAAACAGCAGCAGGTATCGTTTCTGGCTCCGAAGTATCGCGAGATTTGGCTGCCAGACTGGAAACGGTGGGAAGTCTCGTGATACTTGGTACGTTCAGAAAGGTAGGCCTACTTTGTTCTCTTTAGATACCATACCTCTATAAAAGTTACACAGTGTACACATTGAAAAGCAACACAGCAGACAATAATGTGTTACATGTCTTCTGTTATTTTCCAGAAGTGAATACTTTACAAAAGGTCTCAGTCATTCATAAATAATGTTTGTTCATGAGCTGTCACTGAGCTCTCATTGACTCCAGTGTTCATGAGCTGGTCACTGAGCTCTCATTGACTCCAGTGTTCATGAGCTGGTCACTGAGCTCTCATTGACTCCAGTGTTCATGAGCTGGTCACTGAGCTCTCATTGACTCCAGTGTTCATGAGCTGGTCACTGAGCTCTCATTGACTCCGTCACTCCAGTGCATTCTGCCAAACTTCCAGGTAGTTTGGCTCCCATGAAAGCGTCCATGAAAGTGTCATGGTGCAGCCCAGTCACTGTTTTTTAGGATATTTCCATTGAAAAAAAATCTTATATTCAGGCTAATAGGGTGTCATGGCGCTGCCCAGTCACGTGACCACTTCTCTTCCTTCTCAGAGCTTCCTTGCATCAAACCAAGGACTGTCTAAAGAGGACGGGACGCAGAGACCGTAAGGGCGCCGCCATGTTGCTCACATGGTGCTCCATGGAAGGAAAGAAACATGCGCAATGGCTTTATGCAGCCATTACTTCCTCGTTCAGCTTCCTTGGTCTCAACTGCGCATGTTTCTTTCCTTCCATGGAGCACCATGTGAGCAACATGGCGGCGCCCTTACGGTCTCCGCGTCCCGTCCTCTTTAGACAGTCCTTGCATCAAACCAGGAAGTTATGCGGGAATGCCTACTGAGTGGCATAAAAACTACTTTCTGGCCTTGACAGTCTATACATCCAAACAGAAAAGTAAAATATGATTATATTATATACTATATAAATAAAGCCATATATAGTACCTCAACTCATACAAGTAAGACATAACCACGTAGTAGAACATATCAAAGTAATGTGGTGTGGAATTCATATCTGTGAAACTGTCCCTAAATGGATGCAGATTCCACACCACAACTATATGTGTGACAGTGGTGAACGATATACTGTAGATATAGTAAGTAAGTAAGTAAGTAAATTTTATTTATAAAGCACTTATCAAAACAACAGTTACAAAGTGCTGTACAACAGGTAAAAAACAATCAATTAAAAGCAACAAATCACAGCTCAAAATACAAACGAAATAAATACGTTTTCAGTGACTTCTTAAAAATGTCAACAGACTCTGCATTCTTTATAAAAAGGGGGAGGGCATTCCACAATGTGGGAGCAGCTACGGCAAATGCCCGGACGCCCTTGGTTACCCGTTTCGTCGCCGGAATTTTCAGTAGGCCCTTGTCTGAGGACCGGAGTGATCTTGTGTTTTGTTTTGGGAGCAGAAGGTCTGAGATGTAGGGTGGGGCCAGCCCATGTAACGCCTTATAAGTGGTATAGTTATAGATATAGTTATAGTGCTTAGTATGGATGGACGGCCCTTTAGTTCCTTAACCCATTCTGACCTGAGATCAGATTCATACGAGGTTTCCACTGGACACACACTGGTCTGATTAACCCATTCTGACCTGAGATCAGATTTAAAAAATGTCAGTCGTTTTTTTAGATTTTTCAAAAATAGCAGACCTACAAGCTCGTATCGCGCCACTCGGTGGCGCGATACGAGCTTGTAGGTCTGCTATTTTTCAATAGCTAAAGCATAACATGATGCCAACACCAGAATGGGTTAACCACATGCATTTTGCACAGATATATAGAAAAGGCCTAACCAGGGACTGGGATCGCAAATTAGCCTCAGCTATAATCCCGATATTTTTCTTTTTTTGTGGCTTTTGCCTTTATTTTATGGAGGGACAGACAGTAGGCTGACAGGAAATGGGGAGAGAGAGATGGGGGAGTGACATGCAGTGAAGGCCGTCGGGATCGGGAGTCGAACCCAGACTGGATTACCAGCCAAAGTGCCTGGACCGCTGAGCCACGGCCCAGGCCATAATCCCGATATTCAATGCAACGGTTTCAACGTGATACATTGTTTTTTTTTGTATTGTCCCTGTTAATTAAACGGATACAAATAAAAAATGAACCCTAGTGTCCCAATTCTGAGGTAAACATTTGGCGAAAATAGCATCTATCTATATTAAGATATTCCACGTAGAGGGGACCCCTGGGGGACTCCTGTTAATGAAGTATATAGGATTTTAAGTGGTTCAACACAGGTTTTGTGTGTGTGTGTGTGTGTGTGTGTGTGTGTGTGTGTGTGTGTGTGTGTGTGTGTGTGTGTGTGTGTGTGTGTGTGTGTGTTTCAGGCCAGTGGAGGTGAACAAAATCCTAATGTCTTGGCTCCAGGAAACACATAAAACGGTGCCTAACAATGAAGGAAATGTAACTGACTAGAATTTCATCCTAGTTACGTTGCAGCGCAATGGGAAGAAGGAAATTGCGGGATTTGACACTCCACTTCATGTTTCAGCTGTGTTTTTAAACCCAGTATTGTGCCCTTCACATGTAGTAACGGATGGGTTATTATTATTATTTGTTGTACCCCTTAAATGCATAGAAAACTGCATTTGGGCACAGTATACCTATAACACAATACAACACAACAGGTCTTACAAATCAATAGTCCAAATGTCTCTTGCAATGTCTTCTTCTGAAGATATCAGATATCTGATAACTATTTTCCCATCAAAGCTAATTAAATTAAATTAAGCACACATTAAACAGCTTTTTACTGTTTGTGTTTACTTACAATAAATTACTGTTTTTGGAAACAACTTCGCCTCTCTCTTACATCTTTTGCTGCCACCTAGTGTTCAGAAAGTTCACTGCCGCTCATTGATTCCAATGTTACGGAGCTTGTTGTCGTATGTACTGTGATTTGATTTGGCAATTGGCTGTGTTCTAAATGAAAGTGTTAGTGTTGATTATCGTGTATTAATATAATTATAGTAAACTAATACTATTAGCAACCGGGGCTCCCACGCTCTGGAATGCCCAGCTAGTACCTACAGTAGGCCTACTGACGAACTGACCTAAGATGTGCAAAATCAGTTTGTTTAAATCTCTCCTGAGTGAAAACCCACGTTTATGTTAAAGCCTTTTCTTAACTGTCACTATTGTATATGTTTTGTATTTTTATGCCTGCTATTGCATATAGATTGATCTTTCGTTGTTCTCTTTTGATGTAAAGCACTTTGTGACTCTGTCTAGAAATATGCTATATAAATACATTCATTATCATTATACTAGGGAAAAGAGACCTTTTTACAGTACAATAATGTTTCAAGTTTACACATGTATACAAATAAACAGGCCAACGGCATATCAATATTAGTTTGCCTCTTCTACAAAACATACTGTCGCGCATTTCAATATTCCTGTCAGGCACAGTAAGGGCTTCATGCAGTGCGTGCATTTCAGCTGATTTATTGAGCGGTGCCTAACCGCTCCAACTCACAGCTATGTGTGTCTGTCCGTCCGTATGTAGCCTGACCTAAGCAGAGACATTTCTGGCCTAGATGGGAGGGTCGCGCCTCAGAAATGCGCGCACCCTGATTGGATCTCATCGATCTGTCCGTCACCCCCGGCCCCTCCTCTCCCCCCTAGTGCAGCGCTACGTCACATCATTTAGAGCGACGCCCACCCGGAAGGGTTGACTCCCACTTTTAGACTGGTTCAGCCCACGGCTTTTTCCAGGCTTTCATCTTTCGCGCAGACGAAATGAAAGCCTGGGTATCGAGGCTAGTCCGTATGTAGCCTATATATGTTTGTCCGTTTCAGTACAAACAGCTGCAGTGACGTAGAGCAGGCTACAGTGCAGAGCACAGTACAAAGTACAGTACAGAGTAGTACAGTACAGTATGAGTAGTACAGTACGAGTATTACAGTACAGGCTACTGTACAGTATAGTAGTACGGTACGTGTAGAACAGTAGCCTACAGTAGTGTAGTAGGTACAAATACTACAATGTAAATCCCTGGAACATGTGACACGTTTAACCTAAACACCATGTGTGTAATAATAAAATGCCAAGTGTTTATTAATGGTCATAAAATACAGTAGAACACGAGTTCACTCAAACACCTCACGAGAACACCTAGTGTTCAAATTCTAAACACCTACAATATGACTGACTTTGATTGTAAAAACTAAACACGTTTGTGTTACAGGGAATAAACATGTTCTGCTGTTTATAATCTAAACACTGTGACACGTTTAAAAAGTGTTACAAATAAGTGTTTAATACTGTTTATAACCTAAACGCTTGGGTTTAGTTTGTAGGCTACAGTACGTATATTGCACCGCTTAGTTCACACAGGTGTGGCGGTGGCTCAGGGGTATTGTTGGCTGGATGGTAACCGCAAGGTTGCCTGTTCGAACCCGGGCTCCCCCCAGAGTTAGTATCGAAGTGTCCTTGAGCAAGACACTGCAAGGCATGCATACTGCTGGGTGAGTGCTGGCTGTTTTTTTCATTTTTAGGTTTAAAAGAAAAACATGACATTTTCTTGTTTATTTTATTTTATTTTGAAGTGAAAAACGAATTATAGCCTATACGTTAGTAGGCCTACCCGGACCCATAGAAGGTGGACCTGGATTGGCCATGTCCTCATGAATGTCATATATGTCATAGACCTCTATAGTCCCATTGATTGATTGATTGATTGATTGATGTATTAACAGTTTGCAGAATTACAGTACATTTCAAGTAGGCTACAACTCAATACAACAACTGTTAACTGTGTGGACGACACCATAAAGCATTACACTTGTTTACAATATAGGGCCCACCATTTTCAATTCATCAAAACAATTAGAGACGTACGAATATTATTATACAAGTCAAAACAGGAAATCAACGAGGTAAAAGGGGAAAAGAAACATATACAGTGGGGGGGGGGGGGGATTCCGATTTAGTGCAGTTTAGTTCAGTTACAGTTTGACTTGGCTGAGATGAAGACGGTTTGTCAATCACTTGTGGTCCTTCTGTGTTTGCTAATATTGTGTGAAAATGCCCATAGGTAAGTCAGTGTTATGTTGTCAATTATTGTGTAAACCAGGCATTGTCATGTTTAATTATTTTGTAAGCTATATACTGTTACGTTCTGCGTATATCCATGTTGATAAAAATAAAAAAACACAACAAAAACGGGCAGCAACTTTGGCAGTAGGCCCACTAGGTGACTAGGCTATACAGTCCGTGTTTGACAAAAACCGAGGGACCGTTGTTTTGAGAATTGACCAAAAATAAATAAATAGCATCTGCTGCACATCCAGACACACAGCTGCTTGTAATTACACACACTTCGACCGTGTTAGGCTGGTATTAATTACATTACGAAGAAGAAGAGAAAACAATTAGGATAAAAGGTTTTCCAGTCTCGGAGAGGGAGACTGTTGAAGGCCTTTTAATATTTCACAGAATAATTATGTGAGTGAAAGTTCAATCACAGATAGGCCTTTACCTCCGAGTGCGCCTGAACTTCATAACCTCGCGTCCACCTACCTGAACTTTGAGTCTTTTGGCCGGGCCATCAAAGACGTAGCTATGTGGCCATCATGGCCCCATAGCTACGTTCCCTCATTCTAAGAATGAGGCGTAGGGACTGAGGGACGTACCGGGGCTTTGATGGCGTCTTGCCATTATCATTAATATGTATGCTATGCGTCTTGCTCTTGCTGTTTGGTATCTGGCTGCAACGAAGCAGTGCCCATTTTTCTCCACAGTCCGCACACACACACACACACACACACACACACACACACACACACACACACACACACACACACACACACACACACACACACACACACACACACACACGCACACGCACACGCGCGCGCGCGTCCTAAGGGGGGGCGTGTCGACTGAAGTTCAGCGAGAAAACTATAAACTGGTCTTTTTTCGTCCTGGTCTGGACCACGGACGGACAGACACTCGGGCAGAGACACTGAGACAGTTAATTGTGTTCCGCGAATGCAGAAACCGACTAAAATCTCTCATCCCGGCAGGCCCGAAATGCCGGGGAAGAAAGCGGTTTTATTTAATCTATGGGGAGTCGTGCTGGATTCCCGACCCGATGACGTTTTCCACAAGTTTGAGGAGACCCATAAACTTCCACGGTAGGAAAAACGGTCCTCCATGTCTGAGCAACATCAGCCCTGCAGCGATAGGATTAGTATTTGATTTGTCATGTAGAATAAAATATAGATCTGTGTGTATAGCCTATTTTACTTTGGAATGAATTGTGCAATCTGCAATGTAGCCTAAATGTGATCAAAGTTCAACGCTGATCATTTCTAGGAGAGCTGTCGGTGAGTGCAGGGATGCTGATGCTTGTTTCAGCGTTGTTGTCATAGTAAATAATGTAGATCTGTATAATTCTTTGATGAATTGAACAATGTGGACCCTGTTGTAAACAAGTGTAATGCTTAATTGGGTCGTCCACTCACAGTTAACAGTCTTTGTATTGAGTTTGTGCTTGAAATGTACTGTAAATTCGGCAAACTGTTAATAAATATTTCAATCAATCAATCAATACATGTCTGTAGGCTACTATGGCACTACTCTACTGATGTTATAGATCTACACACATTTGGTGAAAATATAAATACTTGGATATTGCAATGTCAACTTCCCCCAATATTTCTATTAACTCATTTCATGCACTTTTCCAGTGGTTTTCTGTCCCAAATCACCTCCAGAGAGTCCAGCGCTATGACCAAAGCAGAACGAGGAGAGCTGTCCCTGGTTCAGGTGCCAATAACCTTTTAACCCATTCTGACCTGAGATCAGATTCATACGAGGTTTCCACTGGACACACACTGGTCTGATTAAACTCATTCTGACCTGACATCAGATTTTAAAAATGTCAGTCGTTCTTCGATTTTTCAAAAATAGCAGACCTACAAGCTCGTATCACGCCACTCGGTGGCGCGATATGAGCTTGTAGATCTGCTATTTTTCAATAGATAAAGCATAACATGATGCTAACACCTGATGTATATTTTATACCATACAGGAGAGAAATGTGCACGGCAGACAGACGAGATTAAACACCAAAAAAAAAATACTCCTTTTCATACAGCCTTCTTTCATGTCTGCACTGGCACAAGATGCTATACTTTCATCATTGTATGTTGCATTGTATGTATAGTCATAGCACGTTATATGTACTATGACGTACTATGACTACATATACATACATATTATGTATAGCATAGTATAGTATATATATATATTATATATGTATAGTTTATGTATAGTAGTTTAATTATATAGATATTCCACTGTTACGTTCTTAGCTTACGCATGTTTCATGATAAATGCTTTTTATATAGGCTATATGTGATGTATTCCCGTGCTTTTTTGTTCTTGCTTAATGTAAATCGCTCTGGATTAAGAGCGTCTGCTAAATGCCTAAATTGTAAATTGTATCAAGTGCTATCTATCTATCAGCCAATAGTCCACAATACTGGGCAAACTCTGATCAGGGCGTGAGATCTTGAACTCACAATTCTCTGGCACTCAGACAGTCTGAGTAAGCTATTTCTAGTTCCAGGTAATTGCGAGTCCATTGCATAGGCGGAGCTTGAACTTGACGCCTGGGGGTGCGACTGCTTGGCGTGCGCGCACGATTTCTTTTACCTTTATTTTATTATTTTAGCGTTTTTACAATGCCCTAACCCCTAAAAATTAGTTATTTAGGTAGTACAGCAGCTCACACACATACACACATGCACTACAGCCATACAGCGAGTCATCATATCATGATAAGAGAGATGATTACAAACTACAGTCAGAAGCCAGAAGTTACGTTAAAAAAAAAAAAAAAAACTTTATTTTTTTTCTTTATTTTTTTGCCAGGGGGTGCAGTGCACCCCCTGAACCCCCTCAAGCTCCGCCCATGGTCCATTGGTGCAAAAAAAAACTTGCCCAATCAGTCACTGCAAAAAGCAGCATGACACACAGCTTCTAAATGTGTGGGCAGTTTCCTGGCCTCCACGTCAGTGAGACCTTTTTGTTCCTGCATGACTTTGTGTTTTTGTTCCTGTGGTAACGTGTGTGTGTGTGTGTGTGTGTGTGTGTGTGTGTGTGTGTGTGTGTGTGTTATAGATGATCCCAGAGTTTGAGGCAGAGTGTAGGGCTGCAGCTCAGGCCCAGGGTGTGAGTCTTCCCGGGGACTTTTCCGTCACCGTCCTGCTGGATCAGTTCAGAGAGACAAAACACCTCCACCTGTCTGTCCTACGGACCGCTGCGGTCCTACATCAACACGGTACGCACACACACACACACACACACGATGTCTACGACGGCGGGGCTCCACCGGACGCGTGTGACGCGGGTCAAAAAACGAACCGGGGCAATTTTAAAGCAGTCACCGAACGCAGCGCAATGCATCGTAGGCAGTGGAGCCACCCTTCATTGATTAAAAAGGGAACATTCCCTGACGGAGCCCCGGGGTAATAAAATATGCATGTTTAAACACCTACACACTTTGTGGTGTCTCCAGTATGGTTCCAATTAAGGTATCTGTATTGCTTCATCTTTTGTGTACAAGACAGTATAAGAGTAACAAGCCTATTTCTTGTGGTTCTCCTCATACATTAACAACAATAAACCCAAGCAACATGTTGCGAAAATAAAGGGTCAAAATGAAAGACAAAACTACATAAAATAATACTAAAGATATTATAAATGACTTCCTGGCTGCACATACTACCTAGTAAGAGACCACACCTCTACTTATGTTTGACAATTTTTTGAAACAAAATGAGATGAATGTGGAATGAGATGAGGAACCCAAGGTTAGGGCGAGACTCAAGGTGGGGGCGAAGTCTCTGGAGCTGATGGCCATTGGTGCTCTACTCGGGGAGCGGTTCATGGTCATCTCCGCTCCGTCACCGCCCTACCTGTTTTCCTAGAGAAATAGACAGAAGGAAGAGCGAGAATCGAGGAGGAAGGAGGAGGTTTGGGGTGGAGGAGGACGATGAATTTGAAAGCAATGAATGGCAGAAATAGCCGATCTACAAGAGCAGTACATACTCACGAACCATGTTTGGTCTGTTGTGAAATACTATGGTGATTGGCTGTGGTGAGTGGAGGCAGGTGCACTGGATATGGCTGATTGTGAATGGGGAGTGGCTAATGAGTGAGGTCATGTGTGGTACAGCAGATAGGGAAGCAATTGAGAAGGGGTAGTGGCCGTGATAAGCAGAGGGTGCTCTCTACTACTGAACCTACGTTGAACACAAACAACTACATTTATGTCGACTTCCGAGCATGTAGCCTGCATCACATGACCTCCGAGCATGTAGCCTGCATCACATGCCAGACCACAAGAATTGTGCAATCACACACAGCTGTAGTTTTGGGCTGGCTATAAACAGATGTTTGCGCATTCTAGCGTACACAAATTAAACTAAAACAGCTGTTTGGTCGTTCTAGCTTACACAAAATGAACAAAAATAGATAGTTGTGTTTTCAGGGTCCATGGTCAGATACATACGGTTTTGTTTGTTTATATCTTGAAAATGTGTTGCTACAAAAAGTGTATAGGCTATCTTGGAAAATGTCTACTCTGGGGTTTGTGTGCAACCCAGGCAGTTTTTAATTCTCTTGATTCAATATTTTTATATTCTGTTATTCACACACCCTCCTATGTATTACCCATTGTAACCTCAAACGGCATTTCAACCATGTTTCACTGAAAACACTTGCCTGGCTGTCCTCCTAGTCTCATTAGTGAAATGAGACTAGATAATGCCTGGGTTTTGGTATAATGTTATATCATCATGTTAATGCATTCATGTCTCTTGTTTTAATCACTTGAGGTTCTGGTGACTGATAGTGTCCTTCTAATGAGGGAGGGCCTGTGTTTTTAACCTCCCCTTCTAATGAGTGAGGGCCTGTGTTTTTAACCTCCCCTCGCCGCGCGCATGTCACCAGAACCAGGGATGTGTGTTTTCAGTGAATCTAACATGGTTCAAATGGAACATTTAGAATATGGGTTTACATTACGGGCATCTGATCAATTATATTGTGCTTTGCCGCTTCGTGGCTCATATACTGATATAGGCTAACCTCTCTACCCAAAGGTTTAGTGACAGCGGTGCTAGCCAATCAGTGGGTAGATGACAGTGCGTCTGGAGATAGCGGATCCCGGCTCCTCGCTCTGCTTGGCGGCCATTTTGATCTGGTCCTCCAGTCCTGTCGCTCAGGTCACAGGGTCCCCGAGCCTGCCATGTTCACTTCAGCTCTGCAGCGCCTGAGAGTCACCCCACAACAGGTAGGATGCGCACACACTGCAGGTGGGTGGGTGGGATGGCTAGCAGCAAGATCATGCCCAAATATGGACATGCCAGGGAGTGAGAAAAATAAAAATCTAATGAAAGAGAATTTCACTCACGCAATAACTGGGTACCAAAACATGAACTAAACCTGTCACGCTGTCAGCACAATCACCCTGGCTTTCTTTACATTCTTTATACCAACGATTGTGTTAGCCATTTCCAAAATAGATTCATCATTAAATACGCTGACGACTCGGTCATCGTCAGCCTGCTTGACAATGATGAGAACTGTCACGGGCAAGTGGTAGACGACTTTCTATCCTGGTGTGACAACGCCTTCTTGCAGCTTAATGTTTCAAAAACAAAAGAGCTATGCATAGATTTTAGACGTTCCCCACAATCCCCCCAGAAGAGTGTTGTCAACGGACAGACTGTAGATGTAAGTAGATCTAGGCACAATTATTGATGACAAACTGAAATTCGACCTAAATACTGATGTGATGAAAAAAAAAAGGTCAATAACGCCTGTACTGCCTAAGGAAATTGGCTAAGTTCAATGTCGACAAGACTCTGATGAAACTGTTTTACAGTGCCTACATCGAGTCCGTCATTTATTTCTCCATTATCTGTTGGTATGGTAATCTCTGCATCAGAGACAAAAATTCCCTAGGGAGAATTGTAAAAGTGGCCTCAAAAATCATTGGCTCACAAATGAACTGCCTAGACCAGATCTTTAAGAAACAGGTACTTAACAAAGCCCTGTGTATCCGATCTGATGCTGCTCACCCACTATACGGAGAGTACATCCTTCTCCCATCCGGCCTTCGCTTGCGAGCCCCTTATTGTGCCACAAAAAACAGGCACAAACATTCCTTTGTCCCGGTCTCTATTCACACACTGAATGCTGCTGTGCGTAGATCGAGGATATAACCTTATGATGAGCACTTTTACTTTTTACTGTATTATCTTGTGCCTATGTCTATGCACACGCACTTTTATGACCTATCGCATAGCACTTTAAACGCCTGCACTTTAATGGTTGTGTGCACCTTTTACTCTGGTATCCGCTATGTGAACTGTTGTCTCTACTGTTTCATTCATTGTTTAATGTACTGTCTATGCTGCAACCCAATTTGCCCTTCGGGGACACTAAATTAACTTGAACCTTGAACCTTGGCTGGCTGGCAATACTGATAACTTGTATTACAAGCTGCTTCTTACAATACAAATACAGTGTAATAGCACAGGGGGTTCCAAAACCTTTACGATCGAGATGAAAACGGCCAATCTAGAAGCTCACAATGCATACAAGTGAGCTTGTAGAAAAGCCTTGTAGACATTTGTGACATTTCTTCTTAATATTTATGGAATTTGTAATGAGTGAAATTCTTCTAGGCTAGCACGTCTGGGCCTTTAACCTGCTCCTGTGTACACTACAGGTCCTGCATGGCCTGCAGCTCAGTCCTGGTGACATTATGTGCTGCGCTGTGTTAACATGCAAGCTGGTCATGAGTCTGTCACACATTTAAACCTAATGATCTCTATTGTTTATTGTTGGACAGAAAGAACTCTAAGCATCCTGACCAAGACCTCAGGGAAATAACGTAGGGAGTGTGTATAAACTCAGCCAAGTGATTATCTCCAAACAGCCATTTGTGTGTGTGGGTGTGTGGGTGTGTGTGTGTGTGTGTGTGTGTGTGTGTGTGTGTGTGTGTGTGTGTGCATACATCTCATCTACCGTAGATGTGTCATACTGGTAACCATGCATGCAAAGTTGCAAACACATGGCTGCACGCACACACACACGCATGCAGAATAAACAAGAAAACAATTTCCCACAAACTCCAAGTTGAGGGGTGGTGGTCAGTTGAGGGGTGGTCATCCACCGTCCTGGGAGCACGAATGTGAACAGCAAAGTGTGTGTCTTTTTAACAGTGGGTCTGTCACGTTCTGTGACGTGTTATGTTTTCTTGTGTACCCTGTTCTTGGTTTTTGTTATTGTTTTACCTTTCTGTTGTGTTCCTGTGATTTTGAAGTATTGTATTTTCCTTGTTTCTTTAAGTTGCAGTTTTGCTTTACACTGTGAACCTTATTTTGTAGTCTTGTTTTGTGCCTTCCTTGTAGTTCTGTTCCTGTCTTGTCTCACTAGTCCTGTGATTGCCAGTGTTTCCACCTGTGTCCCCTTAGTTCCCCAGCCTATCCCATGTGTTGATTGTCTGTGGTGTTCACCTGTGTCTAGTAGTAGTTACCCCTTGTCTATAAGTATACCCTTGTGTTATTAGTCCCTTATTCGTTCGTAAATTGTAAGTCAGTGGTTTTTTGCTCCTCGTGAGTTTCCCCGTGCTCCTAGTTTTTCCTTGTTTCCTCGTGTTCCAGTGTATGTTCCTGATCTCCTGTTTTTGGTTAATAAACCCCCCTTGTGTTCGACCTGCCTGTCCTCTGCCTCTGTCTGCGCTTTGGGTCCAACACCTGCCTGTCCTGAACCGTGACAGGTTTCAGGAGATGCACTTGTTTTAAACGCCAAAGTCAACAGGAGTTGTGCCTCTTGGGACCATGAATGTATTATGTAATATCATGTCAATCCAGCCATTTCTCATTTCATCATAACCATTACTTTATGACAGACAGACAGACAGACACCCTCAATGTAACGTCTGAACTGTTTGTTTCAGTCTGTGTGGCTGGATATCACTGAGGAAGGCGTGGACGCAGCGAAGGCGGCTGGGATGGCGGCCATCTTGGTGACAGACGTTGCGGACGCTCTCAACAAGTTGTCTGACTTCACCGGTGTGGAGGTATGATGTGAACTGCAGAGTTTGACCCAGAATGCCCAAAATGGCTGATCATCAAATTGGGTTTAGTGGTCAGACCCCCTGCGTGGCCATTGTACTCAATTAATCAACATGACAACAATACATGATTGTATTGTTTCCAGCTGGGAAAGAATGTTGCGTTATTTACGGCAATTTTGTGTTCGTTTTGTTTGGAAAGGAAAGAAAACTCCTCTGTGTGTGTGTGTGTGTGTGTGTGTGTGTGTGTGTGTGTGTGTGTGTGTGTGACTGTGTGTGTGTGTCCCCCAGGCTGTGACAGAAAACACTGTTCCACCAATATGCTGTGCTGATGAGTTGTCCCATGGATACGTCACCATAAAGGTAATAACTTAGACCAGTGGTTAGTTCATTAGTTAATACAGAATCAAAATCAGTTTAAGTATAATTGTGAGGTACACTTGACTTGAGTATTTCCATTTTTCTTCTGCTCCACTACATCTCAGTGGCAGATATTGTGCATTTCACTCTACTACCATAATTTGAAAACTATTGAGTTAATAGTTACTTTGCAGATTATTGTTACCAAACATACAATGGCCTATGGTGTAAGACTTGTAGTGCTGCACATGCTCAGATGCTCCTCTAGACCGCACACAGAAGCCTGTGAACATAGACATTTCGTGCATCTATGTGCCACGCAATGGTAGGCCTCAGGCTTGAGACCCTGGTATGGTATATGGTATGGTAGGCCTGAGGCCTGGTATGGTATGGTAGGCCTCAGGCCTCAGGTCTACCATTCTGACATTTAATTTAATAATATTTGGACAGCTGACAGTAGGCTCGAAAAACCTTCCAAGGAAGGGACTGCACACTCCAGGGAACAGAGACGGACAACTTACTGCATCAATTTATATATTAGCACGACGCGTTTCGCCGTGAGCTTCGTCAGGTGCTATGACGAACACCTGACGAAGCTCACGGCGAAACGCGTTGTGCTAATAAATGTCTATGCCTGCTAACTAGACTTGCACCTCCTACGGGTCTTTTTGTGTTCACAGGCTTCTGTGTGCGGCCTAGAGGATGTGCAGCACCAATGCTCTTGTACTTTTTATGAAAGGTCTGGTGACGTCATTTGTTTAGTTTGTTTCCTGACCTCAATTGCACCAGAAATGTCACCCTGAACTTTGAACATACAACTGATTTGCCTGTTCACAGTGATGAAAAGTATTAACACATTGATTGCCAGGTATATATATAATCAATGTGTTCATATTTTCATTGTTTGAAATGGATTTTCTTAAATGAATAGATCCAGATCTTGATTCTGGTGACATCACCGTCCGTCCACAGGCAAATCACAGGCAAATCAGTTTGCCCGTGGACTACTTTTTGAGGCTATTTATTCAGAAAATCCAAAGCACAGACAATCTACTAGTTCAGGTTGGAGAAAAACATACTGTACAACAGACATAAAAACAGACCCTGCTTTTGAAGGAAAACGTCATACTAAGAGAGAAGGTGATGCAATTTCCAATTTTTCTCTGTGTGCTCCAGGCTGGTGTGAGGACCCACTATGTGGAGGTGGGCACTGGACCACCTGTTGTGATGTGCCACGGCTTCCCTGAGAGCTGGTACTCCTGGAGGTACCAGGTAAGGGCGTGCACACGCACACACTTCAAATGCTTTATTTTAATGACTCATAGTGAGTCATAGGAATAGACTATGTGACAACCGGGAATAGTCTGGTGACCATCCGAGAGATGGTTGGCGGCCG
>NC_139715.1:30643859-30673859 GCF_964188405.1 Protomyctophum parallelum
ACTTTGTCTTAATGTTTTGTGTACCGTAAAGCACTTTGAATTGCCGTATAGGAAATGTGTCATACAAATACACTTGCCTTTCCTCTCTTCCTGCTAGGTCCCCAACCTGACCAGAGGGCACATTGAGGAGTGTGGACATTGGACTCAAATGGAGAAGTACGTGTGTGTGCGTGTGTGGCCAGAGATAATTAAGGAAAAGGAGTCCTCACTCCTCAGACAGTCCTCACTTTTCAAGTTTAAAGATACTTACACATTAATACAAAATTATATTTTCAAAGTATTGCTTGTTTTGTAAGTACATCCACTCAGTCTGATTATTAAAGGACCACTTCACCACTTTTCAACCTATCTTCATATAATAGGTCCTCACTAATAATCATGAAAAAATTGTGCAATTTTTTTCTGCTCGGTCTGTGTCTCATAGGAGGGCTGTGGGCAGTTCAGAAACAGTCTTCCAGTGACATCATCGATGGAGAATACAAGCTAATAAAAACTGCAGGTGTTCTAGTCCTGAAAAGTTACAATGTGAAAATGGAAGCCATCGTTCTCACGTTAATGAAAATCTAAATATTTTTGTAAAAAAGAAAATCTGCCTAATGATGTCACTGGAAGACGGTTTCTAAACTGCCCACAGCCGTCCTATGAGGCACAGACTGAGTAGAAAAGAATCGTGCCATTTTCTCATTACTAGTGAGGACCTATTATATGAAGATAGGTTGAAAAGGGGTGAAGTGGTCCTTTAAATGTCGACAAAGCGATGTTGATTTTTCACATTGAGTAGCATACCTGTATGACTGTCTTGACTGAGGCATCAAACATGGCCAAAGCATTTCCGAGGGTCCCCAGCCAAAAACGTTGAGGACCCCTGGACTATTGGACCTCATTCCGGTAATTGTCCCAAATATGGCAGTAAAAGGGTGGCGGGGCAGCGGTGGCCGAACGGTTTGCGGAGCAGGTTACAGGATATAAACAAAGGCTGGGACTGATTGTCGGGGTCCTGGATCCGGTTAACTCATTTCGGCTCGAGTGTACTGTGTGTTGTTTAATCCGGAGAATGACAAAGGATTTCCTTTGTCTATCGTTTTGCCTTGACTGCTGGACTGTTTTTTAATACAAATAAAGCTGCCGCTTTGTAACCTACATACATCGGTATCCTGAGCTCTCTTTCTTCACTGCCGCACGCTGAAAAGATACCACAGTCACATGGCAGCCAAGTCCAAGTCCCCAAGTCCCCCCAAAATTCGGCAACATGGGAAACGGTCAAGAACTGAAGCACACAGTCATCCGTCAAAGGACCTCTGACCTCTAGATCCTGTATGAATTATGACCCACTCTTGGGATTCTCGTAGCCTGTCCTCTACAGTCGCCAACTTTATGACTTGGCCCTGTCTTATCACTGCTTGCAGATATATATTTTGTATGGGGACAAGCCCGCAGTTTTGGCAGTTCTGTGCTGTCGTTTTCCACAAAATCCGCCACTATGGTAGACAGAGGGTTATGGGAATCAGTGAAGAACTGGAGTCTGGACCCTGCTAAAGCACGGTTGGCCAATCGGCGTAACAAAAAAAGTGTTTCTATGGTTCATTGTGCATATTGCGTATTTTCTTTGTTGATTTATTGCAGCTATATTTTTGTATTGTTATTTTATTTTTGAGGGGTGCTATAGCGTCTCAATAGTTGCCATTGACAATGAAAGGAGAAATTAGGTCAAATGTCTGTTAAATCTTGTCCCCACACGTCTCATATTTGCCATTGACAATGAAAGGAGAAATTAGGTCAAATGTCCACCACAAAATGTAACCGGTCTTGATACCGGAAGGTCACCAGTTCGAATCCCCGGACCGGCACGTTAGAATTACCACCGCTGAAGTGCCCTTGAGCAAGGCATTGAACCCCTACCATGAAATGTTCTATGAGCAGGGTGTGGCTGTAAACGAGCATCTCGAGCTTAGTCCACTTCCCTGGGTAAACAAAGAACTTTGCTTTGCTTTGCGTGTGTGTTTGGTGTTCCTTTATTTTAGTTTGTAACCTCACAAACCAAACCAAAAGCTTTGTCACATCACAATGTGTAAAATAGTGGGTGAAGTAGTTTCTCTCACAAACTGCAGTTAAGTACACAAAGTGTCAAAAAGAGAAGACTCATTAAAACAAACAAAAATATCAAATATACACAAAGTGTAAACGATGTGAAATATAAATATAAATAATATAGTACCTCAACTCGTAGAAATAAGACATAACCACGTAGTAGAACATATCAAAGTAATGTGGTGTGGAATTCATATCTGTGAAACTGTCCCTAAATGGATGCAGATTCCACACCACAACTATATGTGTGACAGTGGTGAACGATATACTGTAGATATAGTTATAGTGCTTGATTAGCTCTGGTCCATAGCTCTAAAGCGTTTAAAAAAAATCCTTTCTGGCCAAAAAGTACCGTTTATACGTGTGGTTGGGTGGGGGGCTCGGAGTGCTTCCACTAAGGAAAGTAGGCTTTCTAATGACACAACCCGCCTTTGTTTTGGTGAGTAGCAAAAAAAATATTTTTATTTACGTTAAAGAGTAGAGGCTGGTCTGCATTCATGCGAGTGGCGGAAGTTGAGAGTAACATAGCTCTAAATGCAACGCATTAGAGCTATGGACCAGAGCTAGTGCTTGATATGGATGGACAGCCCTTTAGTTCCTTAACCACACGTGTGTGTGTGTGTGTGTGTGTGTGTGTGTGTGTGTTTTTGTGTTTTTCAGGCCAGCGGAGTTGAACAAAATCCTAATATCTTGGCTCCAGGACACACACAAAACGGTGCCTAAACTGTGAAGGAGGCTGGTGGAATGGACGGATGAATGAAGTAGAAGGGTGGAGGAATGAAGGGGAATGCGTCTGCTTGGCAATGGAACGAGGGATGTAACAATGAAGGAAATGTAATATTAGTGCCTGTGATCAATACTGTAGCCACATCTAAAGGCATAGTTTTTATTGTCACATGCACTCAGTCACCCGTTCTCACATTTGGGTGCAACAGTTAATCAAATGTATTGATGTACCGGTAATCGATTATAAAAACGTGCTGCGATACGATGTGCTGTTAGCTTGTAGATCACCAATTTTGTACAAACTACTAACGCCAAAATAGGCCTTAAGTGGTTAATTAGATTGATCAATTTAGCCAATTGAATAAAACAAAATCTATTAGACATAAAAACATGAAGGAACGGTTATTCAAACAAAGTATGGAAGTAAATCCATAGTTGCAGACCTGCAGTACTGAATACGTACTGTGGATGCTTATGCTCGTGTTCCTGGACATGTGATGGTGTCTATTCTTAGTTCAGGACATGTTATCACCTGTAACAGTAGCGTGTGGCATGTTATCACCTGTAACAGTAGCGTGTGGCATGTTATCACCTGTAACGGTAGCGTGTGGCATGTTTTCACCTGTAACAGTATAGCGTGTGGCATGTTTTCACATGTAACAGTAGCGTGTGGCATGTTATCACCTGTAACGGTAGCGTGTGGCATGTTATCACCTGTAACAGTAGTGTGTGGCATGTTATCACCTGTAACAGTAGCGTGTGGCATGTTATCACCTGTAACAGTAGCGTGTGGCATGTTTTCACTTGTAACAGTAGCGTGTGGCATGTTTTCACCTGTAACAGTAGCGTGTGGCATGTTTTCACCTGTAACAGTAGCGTGTGGCATGTTTTCACCTGTAACAGTAGCGTGTGGCATGTTTTCACCTCTAACAGTAGCGTGTGGCATGTTATCACCTGTAACAGTAGCGTGTGACATGTTTTCACCTGTAACAGTAGCGTGTGGCATGTTATCACCTGTAACAGTAGCGTGTGACATGTTTTCACCTGTAACAGTAGCGTGTGGCATGTTATCACCTGGCATTGCCCTGGCGTACTATACACCAGCTCACGTAGGCCAAAGGTTGAGCTTGCAGAACTTCTATTTTCACCAAATAATTTCCAAATGCAAGCGTTTGGCTAAAGTTCTTCCATTTTCTCTGAATGTTCATTTATGACATGGCCTGTTCAGACAGTACTGTGTTTCACCAGTAGATGTCAGGTTTTGCACATATTTGGGTATAGTTTAGTTAGTTATACCCTTTTGCAATGAGCACTAATATTTGAAAAAATCAATTACTATGTTTGCTCAGAGTCAGTGTTTTTAAACCATGAACACACTTCCAATAGATGCCTTTATGCCATTTGGATACCATTTTGTCAACCTACTGTATAGCCTATGTAACTACTACAACAACACTTTGAACAGTAACAACATAGTTTGCTTACAATTTTGCTAACAAGTTTGCTAACAATTTTGTCAACCTACTGTATAGCCTATGTAACTATACTACTACAACACTTTGAACAGTAACAACATAGTTTGCTTAAGCTGTAATGGAACTTGTTTGAATGAATAAAATGTTCTTTTAACCAACATAATGTATGGTAGAGTTGCCATGTCTTCTGATAAGCGACTTTGGGCTTGTTTTTTCTGTAAAGTCACCTGTAAATGTTGGTCGTTTTGGGTTATGTTTTTTTTTATTTGGGCTTATTGTTTCTAAATTGTAGTTGCTTACCAGGATTTCCTAATGTTGTTTAAACCAGTGGTTCTCAACTTCTCACACATTTTCATTTCAATGACCCCCAAATTAAATGGTACATTTTGCATTCATGTAGCGCTTTTATCCTTCGCGCTTTACATAGATTGTAAATTACATTCACGCATTCACGGAACACATTCACACACGGTGACTCACCGATGGACACCATGCAAATCACCAATAACCTGCACATGGGGAATGGGGAGCAATTTGGGCTTCACACTACTAGAGTCTTGCTCAAGGACACTTCGACACTAACTCTAAGCCATTAGTGTCGAGGTGTCCTTGAGCAAGACTATAGTCTGGGGGAGCCCGGGATCGAACTTGGGACCTTGCGGTCCCCCCCCCCCCCCCCCCTGTGCCAGGCAAGAACCTCCATACCAGATTTGTGTTGTTTCAAAATATATTCAAAATGTTTTTTATCAAATATTTTATTTAGTTGAAAATAGCAGATCTATAAGCTCACAAAGCATCACACTGTGACATGTTGTGAGCTTGTAGATCTGCTTAGATCTGCTGTTTTCAAATAGCCAAATATGCTCTACTTTTGAGCTGGTTTTCATTATAGTCCTGCAACAAACAGTCAAAAAGTGCTTTAGTTTTCGAGATACCCCTACCGGAGTTAGGACCAAACACAACATAGTTTTTCCTCATCTCTAAGGCCTCCCATACATGAAATGGATTCTTGTATAAAAATATTTTACTGCAAAAGTGGTGAAATTGTTATTTAAAGTTATACACCTCAAACTAAAAATAAAGCCTGTCCGTCTGGTGGTTGAGGCACTTAAAGGCATGTAGATTCACAATGGAGGCTCTGAGAGGTTCAAAACTTGGCATACTTGAAGCCAGAACATACCTCTACATTCTAGAAAAGACTGAATGTCAATATCTGAATGTCAATATGAGATATAGTCATTTGAACACATACTTACAGTAGGCGGAATTGTACATCTATGTAGATGTCTTCTCTACTTTGTAGTGACTCTGGAATGGATTGTCATAGCAACACATATGATAGCTTGTAGGAAAGGTGAGGTTCTACTGAATCCAGCAATACCAATTGTGTAAATGTAGCTTGCATAATCGTGGAGTTATGGCACAAAACATATATGGTGTCCCAAATGGGGGGAAATAAAACTAATGAAATCTACAGTATCACATTAGTTTTATTTTTACTTCACTTATCAAGGGTGGGAAAACATAAACAAATCACTTGAGTAGAAGTCCCTAAAATGTATGAAATGTCTCAAACTTGAGAAATGAGAAATTGTGAACAAATAGATGCCGCTTCAATAGAGAAATATGCAAGCCTAGATTGGAACTACTAACTATTATTATGTTGCAGCACATGACCTGGATGTTCCCTCATCAAGCTCAAATCTCAATATTATCCTCATAAATATAAATAATCAAGTTATTCATTTCTGTTATTTGAGTTATTTTGTTACAGTCAATTTATACTACAGTATTTGGCTCCACCTATGTGCATCTTATGTGATCTTATAATGTGAAGTGTATCGGAAATCGGGGCCGATCATGACATTTTTAAATGATCAGATCAGGAGCACAAAAATGTGATTGGGACATCCCTAGTATCAATATGATATCCATATCATGATATTAGACTGTATATTGTCCGTGATTTGGGATATTGTACTATTGTGATATTGGAGGAGTTGCATAAAAATATAATTTTCAGATGGGGAAAAATCGGTATCGGCAGATACTCAAAATTAAAATGATCTTACTAAATGTTGCTCAACAGAGAGATGATGATGTTCATAAAACCGTGGCTCTATATACAGACAACATGCTGCAGTAATGAGCAAGTTGCAAATGTTGAGTGAGAGCATGCCTGCACCAGTCTCATCAAGAAGACTGAATAGGGTTGATACAACATTGTTTAACATACAAAGAGATTGTTTCATTTGTGTGAAGGCCAGAACATCTGACAGCCATTATGGCTGGTACTGGTATGTGTACCAGAGACTTAAGGTCCTTCATGCAGCATCAGAAAGGTTGATGAAGTTGTACATCATCTGCTCCTCTCGTACCCAGATCTCTTTGTGTATGATGACAAATATACAATAATACTGGTAATATGCCGAGGCGGCAGTGCCTCTGGGATAGAGTGGCCAATAGAGCGGCTGGATGGAGAACCGTGAGGTTCGCAAGACAAATTTCAGTGTGAACTAACAATATACCGTTAGTACTATATCATACCATATTCTCAGTTCGATCCAGGGCTCCCCCAGAGTTAGACTCTGAACCCCTAATTGATCCCGATGTGCAGGTCGGTGCCTTGTATGGTTTCCTCTGCCATCGGTGTGTGACTGAATGTGTGAATGTAATGCACAATCTATGTAAAGTGCTTTGGATAAAAGCTCTATATACTGTAAATGCACCAATTTCCATTTACGGTATATAAACTCCTTGACTGTTATGATGACATACTGAAGACACTGACTCTGAGGAAGAAGATGATATTGTCTAAATACAAACCCTGGAAACATACAGCATTATAATTTGTAGAACATGGAAAGTCTGATGTTGCATGCTCTAAAAGTGTGCCCATGGGAAATGGGCACAATGAGAGAAGATGCAAATATCCAAGAAAATCCAGAACTACTACATAGACCTGCAGATATATCGATGAAGAAAACCATGGACCAGTGTCTTCAGTATGTCATAACTCTTATTTATTGAAAGTGATGACTTTCATTTATTTAAAGAAAGATGTTAACTATTTCAGTGAGATTAATAAAAGCTTTGACATAGATACTGGTCTGCTGTTCTAATTCTTTGTTTTATAGCTGCTATATTTCGTTTAGATATTTAGTGTTTTAGGTAGCATTTATGATATTTGTCATCATATGCAAAGAGATCTGGGTACGAGAGCAGCCGATGTACAACTTCATCAATCTTTCTGATGCTGCATGTGAAGGCCCTGTCTCTGGTACTCTGACCAGTGACCATGTGAAGGCCCTGTCTCTGGTACTCTGACCAGTGACCATGTGAAGGCCCTGTCTCTGGTACTCTGACCAGTGACCATGTGAAGGCCCTGTCTCTGGTACTCTGACCAGTGACCATGTGAAGGCCCTGTCTCTGGTACTCTGACCAGTGACCATGTGAAGGCCCTGTCTCTGGTACTCTGACCAGTGACCATGTGAAGGCCCTGTCTCTGGTACTCTGACCAGTGACTATGTGAAGGCCCTGTCTCTGGTACTCTGACCAGTGACCATGTGAAGGCCCTGTCTCTGGTACTCTGACCAGTGACTATGTGAAGGCCCTGTCTCTGGTACTCTGACCAGTGACCATGTGAAGGCCCTGTCTCTGGTACTCTGACCAGTGACTATGTGAAGGCCCTGTCTCTGGTACTCTGACCAGTGACCATGTGAAGGCCCTGTCTCTGGTACTCTGACCAGTGACCATGTGAAGGCCCTGTCTCTGGTACTCTGACCAGTGACTATGTGAAGGCCCTGTCTCTGGTACTCTGACCAGTGACCATGTGAAGGCCCTGTCTCTGGTACTCTGACCAGTGACCATGTGAAGGCCCTGTCTCTGGTACTCTGACCAGTGACCATGTGAAGGCCCTGTCTCTGGTACTCTGACCAGTGACCATGTGAAGGCCCTGTCTCTGGTACTCTGACCAGTGACCATGTGGAGGCACTGTCTCTGGTACTCTGACCAGTAGTCCTGGTTTTGTCTATGAACTGATTGCAACAAGACCGCGAGGACTTTTTTGTGCTATCCCTTTTGGACTAATTGTATGACTGTACTCTGTTGCTGTTTTTACATTTATGTCTAATAAACTATTAAATCCATCAATCAATCAATCAATTGTGCTGGCCTTCCCACAAATGAAACAATATATTTGTATGTTAAACAGTGTTGTATCCTATTCAACAATGTTGTACCCTGTTCAGTCTTCTTGACGAGACGGCATGCTCTCACTCTGGTCTTACTGGAGTAGTTTTCTCAACATGATACAGTATATGATGAGGAGAGGAGAGTATATTGAATTTGGGTTTGCCAGGGTTTTATGAACATCATCTCTTCTGGTCTTCTGCCGTGGGCTTTATACATTATGGGTCTTGTTTTGTGCCTTTTTCCAACTGTTTAGCAAAGCTGATACAAAGATTTGGATCCAATATTCCATTTTGTTAAAAGTTTAAAGATACACTTCAGAATTTGTACAGTATCTATGTTGTGCATTGCGCACACTATTTTTAGGCTATAGTATGTGCAGTAACCATATTACAAGTGATACTAATTAAGTCTATTTTCCATTCTGGTGAAACAGTGTCAGGGCAGGGTTCTGCTATTGTCAGTGTAGACTGGACAGGCAGTAGGCTCTGTTACACTAAAGAGAACTAAATGCTAGGTCACTCTCCACTCCAGTCAGCTAAATAGCTACTTGATTTGACAAGGTTCATCTCATCTTTTCACATTCCAAAATATGTGAAATGATTTCATGAAGAAATCCACATACTGTAGGCAATAAGATGCAGGTGGAGCCAAATACTGTAGTGTAGTATAACTTGACTGTAACCAAATAACTCAAATAACAGAAATGAATAACTTGATTATTTATATTTATGAGGATAATATTGAGATTTGAGCTTGATGAGGGAACATCCAGGTCATGTGCTGCAACATAATAATAGTTAGTAGTTCCAATCTAGGCTTGCATATTTCTCTATTGAAGCGGCATCTATTTGTTCACAATTTCTCATTTCTCAAGTTTGAGACATTTCATACATTTTAGGGACTTCTACTCAAGTGATTTGTTTATGTTTTCCCACCCTTGATAAGTGAAGTAAAAATAAAACTAATGTGATACTGTAGATTTCATTAGTTTTATTTCCCCCCGTTTAGGACACCATATATGTTTTGTGCCATAACTCCACGATTATGCAAGCTACATTTACACAATTGGTATTGCTGGATTCAGTAGAACCTCACCTTTCCTAAAAGCCATCATATGTGTTGATATGACAATCCATTCCAGAGTCACTACAAAGTAGAGAAGACATCTACATAGATGTACAATTCCGCCTACTGTAAGTATGTGTTCAAATGACTATATCTCATATTGACATTCAGATATTGACATTCAGTCTTTTCTAGAATGTAGAGGTATGTTCTGGCTTCAAGTATGCCAAGTTTTGAACCTCTCAGAGCCTCCATTGTGAATCTACATGCCTTTAAGTGCCTCAACCACCAGACGGACAGGCTTTATTTTTAGTTTGAGGTGTATAACTTTAAATAACAATTTCACCACTTTTGCAGTAAAATATTTTTATACAAGAATCCATTTCATGTATGGGAGGCCTTAGAGATGAGGAAAAACTATGTTGTGTTTGGTCCTAACTCCGGTAGGGGTATGCCGACTTCTGGGGGCCATTGTCGCAGTACTATTAGCCTCGGAAACCCAGACGTGTTTATTTCCAGGGATGAAAAAAAAAGTCTGGGTCTGAGTCCACTTCAATTCGGCATAGAGTAGCGCAAACACTCTCTGCTGATTTCTGATCGTGTGCACCTTTGTAAAATTGACATACACACGCACACACTCACGCTCCTCTCTCCCTCTGTCGCTCTAAGTAATTAGTCTCATGTCGCGCAGCTGCGCATTCATAGACCTGGTTGCTTATCTCAACAATGCGCTAGGCGAGGCTTCACTTCAGAATCAGAGAGTGCATAGTAGATGGAGAGAGAGACAGAGCTCTACCGTCTTCCTTGTTCAGGCAATAAGACATGATAAAGCTAAACTGAGACGCTAAAATTTAAGCAAATTAATTCAGATCCCAGCTGGTAAAGCCAGTGAAATATCGACCATCGAATTCCACAGAAGAAGAGCTGTTTACTGTTAAAAGGTTAGGGTTTTAAAAACTCAACGGCGTCAGAGGAACAGCGAGAAATCTGCCAGAGCAGAGACCGAGACCAACGGAAACCATGTTGAACTTGAACCCTGTAGTAAAGTTACACAAAATGGGTATGTACAGTTTAATATTTTTTTGGCATTATAGGTTATATCATGCTCTTTGCCATACTGTGAGCATATTTTCAGCAATTGTAGCCCTGCAGTATATGGGCTAAGTATGACCAGATCATCTGCGTGTATGAGATGATTGATGACACCTTCCCCAACAATACAACCTGTTTTACAGTCATTTAGCTGCCTAGATAGGTCATCCATATACACATTAAATAGAAATGGGGATAAAATCCCACCTTGACGGACCCCATTGCCCACGTGAAATGGGGTGGAGACAGCATTATCCCATTTTACCTGGAACGTTTGCTGGGCATACCAATAAATAAGAATCCTGACTATGTAGTTGGGGACACTTCTAGCAATAAGTTTCCTGAATAGTTTCTCATGGTTGATTTTATCAAATGCTTTTGAAAGGTCTATAAAACATAAAATTACAGAGGATTTATTAAAACCAAACTGATTGTCAGTAGTTAAAACATACATTTCAATCCTGCAGGTTAAAATTATTCTTTCTAGCACCTTTGATAGGATACTGGCGAGGGCAATGGGCCTGTAATTGTCCATGCTGTTTAACTTCCCAGCCTTATCTTTAAGAACCGGGACCAGTAAAACAGGAAGTTGCTATGCATGTGTAATGAGTTGAGCTTTCCTAGACATGTGATGTGACTCCCCAATCACCCATATTCAGGACAGCTGTGACACCTGGCTGCTGACTGAATAAAGGGGAGCCACACCCGGCCATCAGAGTAGCTGGCTGGCTTGTTGTGGTTGCCTGGTGGTGTGTTGGGTCTAGGTGCAACAAGAGACTCATTGATGGGCAGGCATTGACAGTGGGAATCCCAGCTTCCCTGGGATAGGCTGCTTCTTCCCCCCACATGTCGTAGGCTTAAGGCCTTGTCTGCTCATCAACTGCTGATGGTTCAGTGGCATGGCGCCTCGAGTCATGGCCTCGTATGCCGACTGCATGCGGCGCACTTCGGCTCCGGTTCGGTGTCATGCGGCGTTTATGGACCAGAGCATGACGTCATGGCCTAGTGTGGCCCTCTTAATTTGAGGAGGAGCTCTTTGCCTCTGCTGTTTTTGTCCCTATTTTGGTTATTTCATTCGTTTTGTTTATTTTTTTGTGCAAACCAGCTGTTTTAGTGATTTCCATTAGTAGTTCCTCATAACGTGTACATTTGGCCCCAGCCGTGCCAGTATAGCAGGTGGTTCAGGTAGTAGTCCGACAGGTGGGATGATCACGGGTGGTAGGCTGTGTTTGGGATTTAGTATAGTCTGCATGCTTATTCCCAGTTTTATTGTGAGTGTTTAACAGTATCTCTTGTTTTGCAGTGATTGAAGAGTGACGTGTCTTGCTGTGTGCAGGCTATTTGGTGGCGGTTAGACATTTCCCTTCTCTCCCCTCACTCCCTGCCTCTCTCCTGTGTCAGGACACCCTTTAAAACCCCTGCTACTGGTATAGTATAGCACATGGGCCCCTAACTGTCATTCATATCCCTTTTTGATATTGACCTTTTTGTAATGGTCATTTTAATTAGTATTTTGTAATTGATAACTAAATACATTTCTAACCCATGAATGAATAAAACAATATATATTTCAACTGGAACTGCACGTCTCTGCTCCCCTTATCTTTGTCCAGTGGGCTTGCAACCTGTATTGTACATGTATTCTCTGGGTGGAATTCCCATAGTGGCGTAGTCTGGCTCTGTTTCCGGGCCTTAGTGCCCAGGTTACACAGGGAATAGGCAGGAAACTGCTGATAGTGACTGAGAGAAGTGAAACAGAGAATGATGTTGTAAGAAAGTGAAGCCATGTAGGCATACTAACACATTTGGTGACTACAGTGAGTGTTTAATTTTTTTTTTTTTAAGTTTAAAGGAACGAGCCTTATACATACACGGTGGACCTAGAGTTATTGATCAGGCCGACTTTATGTTTCGTAGATGTAATAGCATGAGTCTGGCATAATGCCACGGCTTGAGTAATGACTCTATGGGACACGAGTGAATTATGTAAACTGTTGTGTATACTGCGAGGGTTGAAAATATTTAATAGCGACAAGGTTGACTACAGCAGTAGATGAAGTAATCATGGATAGTAACTGGGTAGGGTGGAGCAGCCTGTTCTGGGCCCTTAAAAACTCATGCACAGAAGCAAGCGTGTGCTCTCTTGTTCTGTAGTTAGAAACCTAAAACTAAAAGATGTTTGGTGCACGCTTAGCTATTTTACCCAAAAAGTCTCTTTAGTTGAGCTAAAATAGCATTAAGATGCAAAAATAGGAGGGGAAAGGAACTGGTTGGAATAACGTGTTCCTTCCACGCGCTACGTCCAACCAGGGAAACTCCCCCTCCCCCCCCCTGTCAGGTGTAAAGGAGCAACTTGGACACTCAGGCATGAAGGAAGCATGAGTTCAAGTCCGTTGCTCTCCCCTTGTCCCCCATTATATGGGGACTAGGTTGGTGGAGGGTGTGTAGAGCCCAGGATCACATTAGAATGCTTAGATGATTGACACAGGGGTGAAAAATGGGTTACAAAATCATGGGATAAAAAATATATTACCCGATAGGGTAGCACAATTAGCCAATAACTATAGAACAAAAGTAGGACAAGAGCTCCCAATCTGGATTTAGGTAATTTTTTGATTGTAACAGGCGAGGATAAAGACTGATCACCTAATACCTCTCTCTGTATTAACCCATTCTGAACGGGCACCCATTTTGGTGTTAGCATCATGTTATGCTTTATCTATTGAAAAATAGCAGATCTACAAGCTCATATCGCGCCACCGAGTGGCGCGATACGAGCTTGTAGGTCTGCTATTTTTGAAAAATCGAAGAACGACTGACATTTTTAGAATCTGATCTCAGGTCAGAATGGGTTAATCAGACCAGTGTGTGTCCAGTGGAAAACCGCGTATGAATCTGATCTCAGGTCAGAATGGGTTAAATTAACATCATGCAGGAAGAAGGCAATGGTAATATGGAAAAGAGCTTTTATATGTAACCGCTGAGTTCTTATTGTCATTTGATTGGGGAAGTTGGGATATGTTTCTGTGGGCTGTTAACCCATTCTGACCTGAGATCAGATTCACACGAGGTTTCCACCGGACACACACTGGTCTGATGAACCCATTCTGACCTGAGATCAGATTCTAAAAATGTCAGTCGTTCTTCGATTTTTCAAAAAATAGCAGACCTACAAGCTCGTATCGCGCCACTCGGTGGCGCGATATGAGCTTGTAGATCTGCTATTTTTAAATAGCTAAAGCATGACATGATGCTGACACCAAAATGGGTGCCCGGTCAGAATGGGTTAATATTCTGACTTATTGACTTATTATTATTATTGATTAAATGCTTAATTGATCATTTGTATTGAACATTTAAACTGCTGTAACTGCAAATCCATAATAAAACTTAACATGCCTGTATTTAAAGTAAACGTTTCAAAGAGTATCATTTAGCGCATTCTGGGATTAAATCACATATTGGGTTTTTACCTACTTGTTCATTATAAGTAAAATAAAGGTTTTGCGCATCTAAGAGTAGGTTACCTCTAACCAAGTTAATCAAAACAACACCTTTGATCTAAAACAGTTGTAGATCATAAATAATAAAACCAGCAACCACACCAACTGGGGTAGCAGTGATTGAAATAGGTGTTAGCAGGCATTAATATAAGTCAAGGGGTTGTTCTTATATTGTGCTTAATAAACGGGTGTGACCTCATGATTAAAGATCATCAGCGTGCTGGAGCTAAATATCCTAAGCCATAGTCTACGTGCATTCCTATGTATTATCTTAAATCTAGGCTCAATTCATTCCTATGTGTTATCTTAAATCTAGGCTCATTCCTATGTGTTAGCTTAAATCTAGGCTCAATTCATTCCTATGTGTTAGCTTAAATCTATAGGCTCAATTCATTCCTATGTGTTATCTTAAATCTAGGCTCAATCTAGGCTCATTCCTATGTGTTATCTTAAATCTAGGCTCAATCTAGGCTCATTCCTATGTGTTATCTTAAATCTAGGCTCAATTAATTCCTATGTGTTAGCTTAAATCTATAGGCTCAATTCATTGAGAGTAAGAATAAAACCTTTTAACCCATTTATGCCTGACCTAAAAAAAAGATCTTCGAAATCCTCCAGTTTTCTGAAATAAATATTTTCACGATTTAAAAAGAATAGCAGACCTACAAGCTCGTAGCGCGCCACTCGATGGCGCGGTACGAGCTTGTAGATCTGGGAGACACGTGCCATCTTTCCTCATATCGCTGTATTGTTGAAGCTCTTGAATGATATTCTAGAATAGATGATAATGTAAGGATGCTTACATTTAGACTAAAAGGTTCTTTCAACGTTCTTTCCACAGATCACTACAGGTTGAGTTCTGTGGTATCAAGAGAGATGACCAGAAGTTATTCAATGCTGTCAGCTGAACCGCGAGAGATGGACCAGGGACTGATTGATGCAATGCTGCAACCCGTACTGAAGTTATGCAGGATAGGTATGTTTTCACCTTGTCTTTTTTAGTGGTGGTTATCACTGATGACTGCAGAGAGGGTTCTGTGTTAACAGACACACTGATACTGTATGTTTATGTTCATATTGTGATGAATGCAGGTTTTCTGCTTTTCTACTGACACTGTAGTTAAAACTCAGAACCTGGAATAACCCCAGACGATACAGTTAATTCTTTCTGCGCCATCTACGAACATATTCGGACCCCCTAGGCTAGGGTACGGCATCAGCCAACTACGAACATGTTCGTAGACAATTGTATACTCCAAGCGGCGACTGTCAATTTACCTTTTAGCATTGGTCTGGTTGCTATGGAGCGCCTCCGTCCCCACCAGCTATGGGATTTTTAATTCCAGTTCCATTGAGCCTCCATTATAACGTGATTTTCAAAGCCCTGTATCTCTAAAGATTCGAGCGCTGTCCATGGTGAGCCGTCGCACATCCCGACGAGTGTATTTCATTTGTGACTTTGTCTCGCACCGCTCCGGACATGTAACCATGTCTGACGAGAGGTAAACAGTCTGTGCTAATAATGCTGATCATTGTGCTCACAACAAGAGCCCCCACCTCACTGATAACCACAGTCTGTGATAATGGTGCTGCTCATTGTGCTCACAACAAGAGCCCCCACCTCACTGATAACCACAGTCTGTGCTAATAATGCTGATCATTGTGCTCACAACTAGAGCCCCCACCTCACTGATAACCACAGTCTGTGATAATGGTGCTGCTCATTGTGCTCACAACAAGAGCCCCCACCTCACTGATAACCACAGTCTGTGATTAAGAGATGCACTTATAAAATGCACAGCATGACTGAAAAATATGGAAATCTATTCACCTCATTCTTCCATTATGTTTTTGTTGCTTCTGAAGAGGTCTGTTGGAGATTGATGATGTAACGATGAATGCAGAGGCTCATTTAATCACTCGAAATAAGGAGTAGGATATGCACATCCATCCCCACAGATTTTTGAGGGGCGCCTGCTATGCACCACTTAACACAAGTGTGATTTTATTTTTAAACACTGTGCTGGACCGAAAGAAAATGTATAAGTAAAGGAAATGTCCACACACCATAGGTTACTCTCCTGTGGACGACCAAGACTGCTGTTCCGGTTGCCCATGTCTCCCTACCTTTAAAAGTTAGAGCCTTACCAGTTAATATAACACAGTTTGCATGTTAACAAAAGGAGTCTACCGACACGCCTCAAGCTTAAAACGGCTGGTCCGGTGCTTCACAGGAACAAGGACACTTGATGCAGGAGGAGGAGAGGACACAGGAGCAGCACAGACATTTAGAGCCTTTTATTTAGGTGCTAGTATACAAACGACTAACGTTTCGACCTAAAAGGTCTTTATCAGAGTCATGATTCATGATTCATGACAGTTTGCATGTTATTTCAAAACAGTTCATACTGTATATTTCATGATTAATTTCTTCTCTCATTCTGCACCCTAGATATCTGTTCTGCCCAACTACCAGTGAAGAAACATGCCTACTGTGACCAGTGTGGGAAAAACTTCTTCACAAGGACGAGACTCAAAATCCACCAGAGAACACATACAGGAGAGAAGCCCTTCCACTGTGACGAGTGTGGGAAACGGTGTCTTACAAGTGGTGATCTCAAAGTTCACCAGAGAGTTCATACAGGAGAAAAACCCTACCACTGTGACCAATGTGGGAAAGGGTTCACTCAGTTGAGCAATTTAAAGAGTCACCTGAAAATTCACACCGGAGAGAAGCCTTTCACTTGTGATCAATGTGGCAAGAGTTTTAACCACTATGATTACTTAAAGTCTCACCAGCGCAGCATCCATAGTGGAGAGAAACCCTACCACTGTGGCCAGTGTGGGAAAAGGTTCAACAAAAACTATAATCTCCAAACGCACCAGAGAAGTCATGCAGGATATAAACCCTATTTCTGTGACCAGTGTGGGAAAGGGTTTTCTTCGTTAGGCGGTTTAAAGCTACATGAGCTCACAATTCACACTGGAATGAAGTCTTTCGATTGTGATCAATGTGGGAAGTGTTTTAGCCAATACGGCACCTTAGTGTCTCATCAGCGCATCCATAGTGGAGAGAAACCGTACCACTGTAGCCAGTGTGGGAAAGGTTTCAGTCAATTATGCAACCTCAAAGCGCACCTCAGAATTCACACTGGAGAGCGACCCTACCCTTGCCAACAATGTGAGATGAGTTTTAAGAAGCTTGAGCACTTGAAAAATCATCGGCTTATCCATACAGGAGAGAAACCCTTTCAGTGCAAGGAGTGTGGGGCAAGCTTTCGTCAGCTAAGTAGCTTTAAGAAACACCAGATGATTCACACAGGAGAGAAGCCATTCCATTGTGAATTGTGTGGCAAGAGTTTTCGAGAGGCTAAGACCTTAACAGTTCATAAGCGTACTCATACAGGAGAGAAACCCTACGAGTGTGATCAATGTGGTGAACGATTCAGTCATTCTCACGCCTTAAAGGGCCACTACAGAATTCATACTGGAGAGAAACCCTTTAATTGTGAAGAGTGTGGGAAGAGTTTTAGTCGGCGTGACTCATTGCAGAAACATCAACTCACGCACACAGGAGTGAAATCCTTCAGCTGTACTCATTGTGGAAAAAGCTTTGCTGATTTTCATTATTTGAATCAACATGAGAGAATTCACACTGGAGAGAAACGCTTTAAATGTGAACAGTGTGGGAAGAGTTTCCGACAGATGAGTCCATTAAAGTCTCATCGTTGTAGATAAATGTAGTTAGTCTCATCGATGCACTTAATTATGAAGAAGCTATGTTGGGGAAAATGTCTATAAAGTGGTCAGCTGTGGAAATGGATATAGATCTGAAAGGAAGTCTTGTAAATCTGAGGAGCCGGTCACTCAATTAAAGGAGGCGTCAACATTAATTGTTCAACCACAACAGGTCTGAGGTCTTAATCAGGGCGAGTTGAAGTACTTTTGCACTGCCCTTGTAATTCATTAGAACATATGTTCTCACACAGTTAATCTTGTTCATAATTGAATTAATTCATTATTTAACAAAGCAATTAATAACCGATTTCTATTTTGGGCATGCCTTTATAGATAAAAAGTAGAAAATTAATTCAAAAATGTAAAACACCCTTGTGCAACGAAGCATAAAACTATGCTTAGCACGAATGGCCAATCTTATATAATCTTATTATTATATAAGACTCCTTAACTCGTTCACCTACATCTAGCTGTTCAAGATTCTCAATGAATCTTGAAACTTATACCTAAATGGCTACTCAACATGAAAGACACGCAGTTACAGCATCAGAGGGAGCTCCACTGATGTCTGTCCTTTTTTAGTCTCAAACGTGGGAAAAACTCTTTCTACTGCCATGCCACCAAAATGTACAATGTTCCAAGTTCCAACAGTCAATCAACCAACTACTATATACGGATGTAGTGGCCTTAGCTCCGTTTGGAACCTCATATCTACGCTTACGATTTGTATTGCTATTTGGTTTATTGTTCATCTCCGTTTACTTCAGGCCTTTTTATTGCTACAATCTTTACCTTTTTGTCTTAGTCTATACTGTAAAATATTGTTTATATTTGTATTGCAATTTTGTTCATGCCATTATATTGCTAAATCTGATTTCACCGCTTTAATTGCATTATAAGTTAAAATAAACACATTGACGGTTGAACATGAATCTCTCCGTGAGTCTCTGAGTCTCTCCCAAACCTAAAACAGGGTGAGGGTGGTGGTGAGAGTGGATGCAGGTGATGGAGTCATTCACATTGTTATGGATATCATGTGTTGCATAGACATTATGGTATGGTAGATATGGATGAAGTGACCATGACGTCACCCACTGGTTTCTACAGTCCTATTTTGAAGCCTCTAGTGAATTGACCGTAGCGATATCTTGGTAGAAATGGCTAGTGTGGTGGTGGTGGGTAGGGAAGCGAGGGCTGGTCTTTCTCTCCTCAGTAGAGCTACTTAAATGACTACTTTTATTGAAGCCAGGCTCGAGCCAGCCTTTATGTGTGCGGAGCTGGAGTACCAACTCATAGCAGACGCCTTCAAACTTAACAGAAAAATTTGGCTACTCATGGTTCTGCCTTTTTTCCTTTTTTTAATGTTTTTTTTTTTGTGGCTTTCGCCTTTATTTTTTATTTTATTTTGTGCCCTATTGGTAGTTAGGGTACGAATGGTGCCAGGGGATGTAACTCTTTAAATGAAGTAGTGTCTTCATGTTGCATCAACACCTCCCAATGAATCCTTTCCACCCTAACAAAATTAGCCGATCTAAAAGCACACAGCATCATGCGTTGAGCTTGCAGAACTTCTATTTTCACCAAATGCTCGCTTAATATTGCCAAAAGTTAATTTATGACATGGCCTGTTCAGACGGCCTGCTCAGTACTGTGTTTCACCAGTAGATGTCAGGTTTTGCACATATTTGGGTATAGTTTAGTTAGTTGCCCTTTTGCAATGAGCACTTATATTTGAAGAAATCATGACTGTGTTTGCTCAGAGTGCATTTATGCCATTTGGATATCATTTTGTCAACCTACTGTACAGCCTAAGTACTACTACAACACTTTGAACAGTAATAACATAGTTTGCTTAAGCTGTAATATAACTTGTTTGAATTAATAAAATGTTCTTTTAACCAAGGCATGTAGCAGATGTCATAGGTATGGTAGAGTTGCCATGTCTGCTGATAAGCGACTTTGGGCTTTAATTATTTCTGTAAAGTCGCCTGTAAATGTTGGTCGTTTTGGGTTAAGTTTTTTTATTTGGGCTTATTGTTTCTAAATTGTAGTTACCAGGATTTCCTAATGTTGTTTAAACCAGTGGTTCTCACACATTTTCATTTCAATGACCCCCAAATTAAATGGTAAATGGTGCATTTATTTATCGCTTTTATCCTTCGCGCTTTACACAGATTGTAAATTACATTCACGCATTCACGGCACACATTCACACACGGTGACGCACCGATGGAAACCATGCAAGGCACCAATAACCTGCACATGGGGAATGGGGAGCAATTTGGGCTTCACACTACTAGAGTCTTGCTCAAGGACACTTCGACACTAACTCTAAGCCATTAGTGTCGAAGTGTCCTTGAGCAAGACTCTAGTCTGGGGGAGCCCGGGATCGAACTTGGGACCTTGCGGTTCCCATCCAACCACTCACCGGGCTACTCTGGCCCTGAGCCACTGCTATGAATTTGTTCACCGACTCCCCCAGATTTGTGTTGTTTCAAAATATATTCAAATGTTTAACTTTTTGAATATATTTTTCAAATTTTATTTAGTTGAAAATAGCAGATCTATAATAATAATAATAATAATAATAAAACTTTATTTGTATAGCACCTTTCATGACATGAAATGCAGCTCAAAGTGATTTACAGAGCAATGGAGGAAAAAAGAAAAGAAAAGCAAGGCATAAACATTAAAAAACAAGAGCAGCAATGCAATACAGTGAGGACATGAATAACAAAAAAATAAAATATCAATTAAAGTGGGTCTTGAGCTGTGCTTTAAAAATGTCTACAGAGGCTGCCTGTCGAAGGTACAGTGGGAGTTTGTTCCACGCCGTCAAAAAGCTGCTTCCCCGTATTTTTTTGTTGTAATTTTTTTAGGCAAAGCGAGTAGGCCAGCAGTGGAAGACCTTAGGGGGCGGTTTGGGACATATTTAGGCAGTCATGTAGGTAGGAAGGTGCGAGACCATTGAGAGCTTTATAGACAAGTAAAATAAATTTAAAATCAATCCTAAAAACAACCGGAAGCCAGTGCAGTGAAGCCAAAACTGGAATTTTGGACAAGTTGTAATCTGTCAGTTGTTTTCTTAGGCAGTCCTGAAAAAAGTGCATTGCAGTAATCAAGCCGAGAAAAAACAAAGGCGTGGATTAGCGTTTTTGCATCGTCCAACGACAAAATAGGCTCTGATTCGTGCAATATTTCTAAGGTGAAAAAGGCAATCTTGGTAACATGATTAATGTGTGAATTAAAATTTAATTCAGAATCAATAATGACCCCCAAGTTCTTCACTGTACTGTTACTTTCTACAGTCAGGTTGCCAAGTCTGCTTATTATTGATTCTTTCTGCTCACTATAGAACCGATTATGAGAACTTCTGTCTTATCCTCATTTAGCTTGAGAAAGTTTTCACTCATCCAGCATTTGATGCTAGACAGACCAGATAAGCTCACAAAGCATCACACTGTGACCTGATGTGGGCTTGTAGATCTGCTATTTTCAAATATCCAAATATGCTCTAAGTTTGGGCTGGTTTTCATAGACCTGGTTGCTTATTTCTCAAAACCTGGCAACAATGCACTAGGCGAGGCTTCAGAATGTGGCTAGAATGTGTTGAGTCAAGTCACATAAAGCTGAACTGAGATGTTAAAATTTAAGCAAATTAATTCAGATCACAGCTGGTAAAGCCAGTGAAATATCGACCATCGAATTCCACAGAAGAAGAGCTGTTTACTGTTAAAAAGTTAGGGTTTTAAATAATTTTAAAAACTTTCAACGGCGTCAGAGGAACAGCGAGAAATCTGCCAGAGCATGCAGAGACCGAGACCAACGGAAGCCATGTTGAACTTAAACCCTGTAGTAAAGTTACACAAAATAGGTATGTACAGTTTACTTTAATATCACTTTAACGTTTTATTCAAGTTTAAACTGTAATAAAGCCGTGTGTGTGTGTGTGTGTGTGTGTGTGTGTGTGTGTGTGTGTGTGTGTGTGTGTGTGTGTGTGTGTGTGTGTGTGTGTGTGTGTGTGTGTGTGTGTGTGTGTGTGTGTGTGTGTGTGTGTGTGTGTGTGCGTGTTTGTGCGTGCGTGCGTGCGTGTGTGTGTGTGTGGGGGGGGGGCATTGGGTGTTGTGTTGTGGGAGGAAGAGAGAGAGTCTGAGTTGTGCAAGTAGCCTACTGTATGTAGGAATACAAGAAGACTCACCCCGTTTGTGTTTTCCTCCCGGAATTATCCCCAGTGAGGGGTGGGAGAGGCTGGACAGCAGACGGCTGGATTTAGAATTTCTCTAACTATAAACTTTCATGACAGCAGACAGCCTAAGTACAAATATAATTTATGAAAAGCTACTACAGTGAAGTCTGTTCACAGAAGTTGTTGTAGGATATGTGGGGATTATCTGACGAGGTACCATTTGAGGGGGCAAAACCTTACATATACTAAATAATACTAAATTGTTTATAGGGTCAATAAATGTAATATTAAATAACCTTTCAACAGGAGTATCTTTTTATATTTTTCCAAAAAGAATACAAGCAGCCAATAGCATATTACAAAGTTATCCCCCTCACTGGGGAAAATTCCGGGAGGAAAAACGGGCACGCACCGGGTGAGTCTTCTTGTTACCGTATGTAGCTACTTGGAAAAGACGAAACTGTATGTGGTTGTAACTGCATGTAAGCCTTGTAACTAGGAAAGTTGCTATGCAGGGAATAGGCAGGAAATTGCTGCTAGTGACGGAGAGAAACAGGATCATTTGAGGCAAGAGAATGAGTAAATGAAGAAGTGAAACAGAGAATGATGTTGTAAGAAAGTGAAGCCATGTAGGCATACTAACACAGAGTTATTGATCAGGCCGACTTTATGTTTCGTAGATGTAATAGCATGAGTCTGGGTCTGGCATAATGCCAAGGCTTGAGTAATGACTAGAGAAGCGCATCCATGGGACACAGAGTGAATTATGTAAACTGTTGTGTAAACTGCGAGGGAGGAAAATTATTTAATAGGGACAAGGTTGACTACAGCAGTAGATACTATAGTAACTGGGTAGGGTTACTATCCCCCCGCCGTGCCCGCCCCCACCACACAGCCAACTGAGGGTGCTTTTCGACTGAGAACCAAGGCCGCCGTGTTTACCTTCCACTATCTGGACTTTGAGACAACGCGACCCTGAGCCCCAGATCCGGGAGGGCCGCTCAGGATACGCAAACAATGAACTAACGCACCACACGCCGCCTTCATCCTACCCACCCCCGAACCCCCACCCGCACTATTCCGGCTGTGCTTAAATTATTTCCTAAGCGCACGCAGCCCCTCCATCCAGAAGGGTGGCGTGTGTAGTGTTTTTTTTGTTGCCCAGACCTACAACCCGCCCTGCCCCCCCCCTCCCCCCCCTCCTTCTCTGTCAACACCCCCACCCCCTCCCTCTCTGTCAACACCCCCACCCCAACCCTGCCTCCCTCCCCCGCATCCTCCCATTTCTTTCTTTTTTTTGCAAGGAAGAAACTAGTGGCGGCGCACTCAGTTGCAGCGGCTCAGTGCACTCTTTGTACACCCTTCATTTCATTGTATTTGTATACTCTGTACAGTGACAATACATTTAATCTAATCTAATGTGTTAGCTTAAATCTAGGCTCAATTCATTGAGAGTAAGAATAAAACCTTTTAAACAGAGAGACTATATACAGGACAGGCGTACCCCCGTACTGCCTGGCGACAGTGTCCAGGACTCGGAGAAAGACCTCACCTTCGGGGCACGAGCGACGCCGAGCGACGCGCCAAAAATCCGTCCCAGCCAACCCGCCACTTGATGCGTATGCAAATAAAACAGCAGATTTGTGCCTGGTTTGCTGGGACCAGATTACATAAATGACCATAATTCTTAGGTCATCATTGAGAGCTAGTCATACATATACACACACCATGTACTCTGGTCCCAGCAAATCAGGCACAATTTGCTATTTTATTTTACAAATTACATATATATGTATATGTATGACTAGCTCTCAATGATGACGTAAGACATATGGTCATTTATGTAATCTGGTCCCAGCAAATCAGGCACAATTTTGCTGTTTTATTTGCATACGCATCAAAAGTGGCGGGTTGGCTGGGACGGTGCATATGGATCGGGCGAAAATATTACTTGCGCGCTCTGCTTGCGCAAGTAATTCAAATTCAGATAGCTGAAAAATCCAGCTACTGGACCTATAGCATCCACAGAGTCTACAGAGTTAACACCATCAGCTGATCTAGGGCCTTTTCTAACACCATCAGCTGATCTAGGGCCTTTTCTACAGAGTTAACACCATCAGCTGATCTAGGCTAGGGCCTTTTCTACAGAGTTAACACCATCAGCTGATCTAGGGCCTTTTCTACAGAGTTAACACCATCAGCTGATCTAGGGCCTTGTACTGGGAGACACGTGCCATCTTTCCTCATACCGCTGTATTGTTGATATTCTAGAATAGATGATATGTAAGGATGCTTACATTTTGACTAAAAGGTTCTTTCAACGTTCTTTCCACAGATCACTACAGGTTGAGTTCTGTGGTATCAAGAGAGATGACCAGAAGTTATTCAATGCTGTCAGCTGAACCGCGAGAGATGGACCAGGGACTGATTGATGCAATGCTGCAACCCGTACTGAAGTTATGCAGGATGGGTATGTTTTTATGTTTCACCTTGTTTTAGTGGTGGTTATCATTGATAACTGCAGAGAGGGTTCTGTGTTAACAGACACACTGATACTGTATGTTTATGTTCATATTGTGATGAATGCAGGTTTTCTGCTTTTCTACTGATACTGCAGTTAAAACTCAGAACCTGGATTAACCCCAGACGACACAGTTAAGTACTTGCAAAGGAAAAGGCTTGCAAAGCAAACCCATTTAAACCCAATGTAGAACAGGTAAATGGAAACAGGAATGTTACATGGTGCAGCTTGAAGCGATTTGTAATCTACATAATGGCAGCATAGTAACAGAAGTGTTTTCTACTGGTGATTTTCACAGATCCCTACAGTAAGAGATTTACGGTATCAAAAGAGATGACCTTCAAAAGTCATTCAATGTTGTCAGAGGAACAGCGAGAGATGTTGATGATGATGTAATAATGAATGCGGAGGAATCACTTGAAAAAAGGAGTAGGATATGCACATCCATCCCCACAGACTTTTGAGGGGCGCCTCCTATGCACAGCTTTGTGTGTGTGTGTGTGTGTGTGTGTGTGTGTGTGTGTGTGTGTGTGTGTGTGTGTGTGTGTGTGTACCACATAATGTGATGAATCTGAGCACGGAATGTGATTGTGTATGATGATGATAAGAGCGCCCCTCACTTAACAAAGGGTGATTTTTCAAGTAAAGAAAAAGGAAATGTCCACACAACATAGGTTGCTCTCCCGTAGACGACCAAGACCGTTCCGGTTTCCCATGTCTCCCTCCCTATACCTTTGAAAGTTAGAGACTTACCAGTTGGCAATAGAACACAGTTTGCATGTTATTTCAAAACAGTTTATACTAATATTTCATGATTAATTTCTTCTCTCATTCTGCACCCTAGATATCTGTTCTGCCCAACTACCACTGAAGAAACATGCCTACTGTGACCAGTGTGGGAAAAACTTCTTCACAAGGGCGAGACTCAAAATACACCAGAGAACACATACAGGAGAGAAGCCCTTCCACTGTGACGAGTGTGGGAAACGGTGTCTTACAAGTGGTGATCTCAAAGTTCACCAGAGAGTTCATACAGGGGAAAAACCCTACCAATGTGACCAATGTGGGAAACGGTTCACTAGATCAGACCATGCCAGGACACACCAGAGAATTCACACTAGAGAGTACTTAGAGAAGCCTTTCACTTGTGATCAATGTGGCAAGAGATTTAACCACTATGATTACCTAAAGTCTCACCAGCGCAGCATCCATAGTGGAAAGAAACCCTACCACTGTGGCCAGTGTGGGAAAAGGTTCATCAAAAACTGTTATCTCCAAAAGCACCAGAGAAGTCATGCAGGATATAAACCCTATTTCTGTGACCAGTGTGGGAAAGGGTTTTCTTGGTTAAACAGTTTAAAGCTACATGAGCTCACAATTCACACTGGAATGAAGTCTTTCGATTGTGATCAATGTGGGAAGTGTTTTAGCATATACGGCAGCTTAGTGTCTCATCAGCGCATCCATAGTGGAGAAAAACCGTACCACTGTAGCCAGTGTGGGAAAGGTTTCAGTCAATTATGCAACCTCAAAGCGCACCTCAGAATTCACACTGGAGAGCGACCCTACCCTTGCCAACAATGTGAGATGAGTTTTAAGAAGCTTGAGCACTTGAAAAATCATCAGCGTATCCATACAGGAGAGAAACCCTTTCAGTGCAAGGAGTGTGGGGAAAGCTTTCGTCAGCTAAGTAGCTTTAAGAAACACCAGATGATTCACACGGGAGAGAAGCCATTCCATTGTGAATTGTGTGGCAAGAGTTTTCGAGAGGCTAAGACCTTAACATTTCATAAGCGTACTCATACAGGAGAGAAACCCTACGAGTGTGATCAATGTGGTAAACGATTCAGTCATTCTCAGACCTTAAAGGGCCACTACAGAATTCATACTGGAGAGAAACCTTTTAATTGTGAACAGTGTGGGAGGAGCTTTTCTCAGAGACACTCACTGAAGAATCATCAAAACACCCATACAGGAAAGAAATTCTACTGCACACAGTGTGGAAAATGGTTTGCTCATTTAAAAATACATAGCCGAATTCACACTGGTGAGAAACCTTTTAATTGTGAACAGTGTGGGAGGAGCTTTTCTCAGAGACAATCACTGAAGAGTCATCAAAACACCCATACAGGAAATAAATTCTACTGCACACAGTGTGGAAAATGGTTTTCTCGTTTAGATTATTTAAAAGTACATAGCAGAATTCACACTGCTGAGAAACCATATGAATGCAAACAATGTGGGAAGAGTTTCCGACAGATGAGTCCATTAAAGTCTCATCGTTGTAGATAAATGTAGATAGTCTCATCGATGCACTTACTTATGAAGAAGCTATGTTGGGGAAAATGTCTATAAAGTGGTCAGCTGTGGAAATGGATATAGATCTGAAAGGAAGTCTTGAAAATCTGAGGAGCCGGTCACTCAATTAAAGGAGGCGTCAACATTAATTGTTCAACCACAACAGGTCTGAGGTCTTAATCAGGGCGAGTTGAAGTACTTTTGTACTGTCCTTGTAATTCATTAGAACATCTGTTCTCATACAGTTAATCTTATTCATAATTGAATTAATTTATTATTTAACAAAGCAATTAATAACCGATTTCTATTTTGGGCATGCCTTTATAGATAAAAAGTAGAAAATTTATTCAAAAATGTAAAACACCCTTGTGCAACGAAGCATAAAACTATGCTTAGCACGAATGGCCAATCTTATATAATCTCATTATTATATAAGACTCCTTAACTCGTTCACCTACATCTAGCTGTTCAAGATTCTCAATGAATCTTGAAACTTATACCTAAATGGCTACTCAACATGAAAGACACGCAGTTACAGCATCAGAGGGAGCTCCACTGATGTCTGTCCTTTTTTAGTCTCAAACGTGGGAAAAACTCTTTCTACTGCCATGCAACCAAAATGTAGAATGTTCCAAGTTCCAACAGTCAATCAGCCAACTACTATATACGGATGTAGTGGCCTTAGCTCCGTTTGGAACCTCATATCTACGCTTACGATTTGTATTGCTATTTGGTTTATTGTTCATCTCCGTTTACTTCAGGCCTTTTTATTGCTACAATCTTTACCTTTTTGTCTTAGTTTATACTGTAAAATATTGTTTATATTTGTATTGCAATTTTGTTCATGCCATTATATTGCTAAATCTGATTTCACCGCTTTAATTGCATTATAAGTTAAAATAAACGCATTGATGGTTGAACATAAATCTCTCCGTGAGTCTCTGAGTCTCTCCCAAACCTAAAACAGGGTGAGGGTGGTGGTGAGAGTGGATGCAGGTGATGGAGTCATTCACATTGTTATGGATATCATGTGTTGCATAGATGATAGACATTATGGTATGGTAGATATGGATGAAGTGACCGTGACGTCACCCACTGGTTTCTAGTGAATTGACTGTAGCGATATCTTGGTAGAAATGGCTAGTGTGGTGGTGGTGGGTAGGGAAGCGAGGGCTGGGCTTTCTCTCCTCAGTAGAGCTACTTAAATGACTACTTTTATTGAAGCCAGGCCCGAGCTGGAGTACCAACTCATAGCAGACGCCTTCAAACTTAACAGAAAAATTAGGCTACTCATGGTTCTGCCTTTTTTCCTTTTTTTATGTTTTTTTTTTTGTGGCTTTCGCCTTTATTTCTTATTTTATTTTGTGCCCTATTGGTACTACCAATAGGGCACCATTCGTACCCTAACTACCAATTTGGTAGTTAGGGTACGAATGGTGCCAGGGGATGTAACTCTTTAAATGAAGTAGTGTCTTCATGTTGCATCAACACCTCCCAATGAATCCTTTCCACCCTAACAAAATTAGCCGATCTAAAAGCACACAGCATCATGCGTTGAGCTTGCAGAACTTCTATTTTCACCAAATGGTCGCTTAATATTGCCAAAAGTTCATTTATGACATGGCCTGTTCAGACGGCCTGCTCAGTACTGTGTTTCACCAGTAGATGTCAGGTTTTGCACATATTTGGGTATAGTTTAGTTAGTTGCCCTTTTGCAATGAGCACTTATATTTGAAGAAATCATGACTGTGTTTGCTCAGAGTGCATTTATGCCATTTGGATATCATTTTGTCAACCTACTGTAGGCTATAGCCTATGTACTACTACAACACTTTGAACAGTAATAACATAGTTTGCTTAAGCTGTAATAGAACTTGTTTGAATTAATAAAATGTTCTTTTAACCAACACATGTAGCAGATGTCATAGGTATGGTAGAGTTGCCATGTCTGCTGATAGAATTTCCTAATGTTGTTTAAACCAGTTGTTCTCACACATTTTCATTTCAATGACCCCCAAATTAAATGGTAAATGGTGAATTTATATATCGCTTTTATCCTTCGCGCTTTACATAGATTGTAAATTACATTCACGGAACACATTCACACACGGTGACGCACCGATGGAAACCATGCAAGGCACCAATAACCTGCACATGGGGAATGGGGAGCAATTTGGGCTTCAGACTACTAGAGTCTTGCTCAAGGACACTTGAGCAAGACTCTAGTCTGGGGGAGCCCAGCAGAGCCGAAGAGTTTGATCAATCCTCAAGGGGGCCCGCCCCCCCCCCCCCCCCCCCCGCAGCCCCGCCTCCCCGCACCCCCGCCGCAGCGCGGAAAAAAATAAGTTGTTTTCGCTGGTACTTTTAAAGCAGCTTCTATAGGCCAATGTCCAAGCCAAGGTGAGGACTTTCAGGACTATATTATTATTATTATGAGAGAGAGAGAGAGGGAGATATAGAGAGATACGGAGGGAGAGAGAGAGAGAGAGAGATCATAGGCGGCGGGTGCGTTTTACCTTTGGGTAGGCTACAGAATTGCGTTGGGGGGGACGCGAGGCCGCCGCCGCGGATTTATTTATTTCCCAAATGGTCTAAAAATGAGTTCTTTAGCATACTTTTACCAATGAATTAGCCTATACACAGACAGCGACTGATCAGCCTATTTTGGACGATATGGGTCTTTTCTCGAGTCAGTGTGTAGTCTCACTAGTCTGTGGTTAGGTCTCTTTGGTGAATTCTTGATCAGTGTTATTATGTCACGCCTCAAGATCAACTACAAAAGAAACCCGATTAGCACTTTTTAACACCTCTTGGACGGCCGGTGTCTCTCAAGACAGACTGTTGCCTGAGGAACAACAGGGGAGGCGCTGTTTTCCCGAATATTTGACGATGGGATTCTCAGATTGCCGGCGGAGAGGTCCAAAATGTTCGGAATTCCCAGAAAATATGTAATGTAAATGTAAAATGTCCACGAAAATCTTCATGGGGGCCGAAAGGGGCCCTAGGATTCTTCATGGGGGCCATGGCCCCGTGGCCCCCACAGACTCTACGTCGCTGGAGCCCGGGATCAAACTTGCGGTTCCCATCCAACCACTCTGGCCCTGAGCCACTGCT
>NC_139715.1:30678859-30680177 GCF_964188405.1 Protomyctophum parallelum
CCGAGTCCACAGCTAGCTGTGTTTACCTTCACTATCTGGACTTTGAGACAACGCGACCCTGAGCCCCAGATCCGGGAGGGCCGCTCAGGATACGCAAACAATGAACTAACGCACCACACGCCGCCTTCATCCTACCCACCCCCGAACCCCCACCCGCACTATTCCGGCTGTGCTTAAATTATTTCCTAAGCGCACGCAGCCCCTCCATCCAGAAGGGTGGCGTGTGTAGTGTTTTTTTTGTTGCCCAGACCTACAACCCGCCCTGCCCCCCCCCCCTCCCTCTCTGTCAACACCCCCACCCCCTCCCTCTCTGTCAACACCCCCACCCCAACCCTGCCTCCCTCCCCCCGCATCCTCCCATTTCTTTCATTTTTTTCTGCAAGGAAGAAACTAGTGGCGGCGCACTCAGTTGCAGCGGCTCAGTGCACTCTTTGTACACTCTTCATTTCATTGTATTTGTATACTCTGTACAGTGACAATACATTTAATCTAATCTAATGTGTTAGCTTAAATCTAGGCTCAATTCATATAGACCGCCCGATCAGAATGGGTTTTATGATATACTTGAGGGGTGCTTAGCTGGGGAGGAATGTGTAGAGAAAATCCTGATTGGCGACTGCAATACGGATATGCTTCGTAGGAAGCACCTGTGTTTAAGTCATTTAGTCGGTTTTGTGATCTGCATGGTGTCAGTCAGCTAATTACCCAACCCACAAGAGTGTGTGATTCTACTCAAACTGTCATTGATCTCATTCTGACCTCGGACAAATCAGAATCTCCAAGAAAGGGGTTATTGTATGTGGGCTCAGTGATCATTTTATGATTTTCTGTACCCGCAAAATACAAAAACTAAAGTTTGACTGTCACAAAACAGTCATATCTAGGACCTCAAAACCTACTCTAGTGAGGCCTTTAACCTTGAACTGGAGAGTCTGGATTGGTCCGATGTGCTCAGGAGCTCACTAGTCGAAGAAGCATGGCTTGGCTTTAAACCAAATTTACATCAGTACTAAACATCATGGCTCCTTTGAGAACCATCAGGGTCAAAACCCGCTCGGAGCCATGGATGAATTCGGACATACTGACTGCAATGAAAGCCAGAGACAACAAATGCTCTGAACTTCTTAAATGCAAGTCCATGCTAGCCAAGCGCTTCGACAGTAATCTACAAACCAAACTGTGCAACCTAAAAACCCAGTGTAACAAGCTAAGAAACGGTGTAATTGCCATGACCAAATCTGCCAAATGTAACTTTATCAATGATAAAGCCGAGGAAATCAAAAACAATCCTCGGGAACTCTGGAAGTTACTAAACAAC
>NC_139715.1:30680377-30765377 GCF_964188405.1 Protomyctophum parallelum
TGTGTGAGGGCTTCTGAATGTGTGAACTTTAAGTACCTATAAATACCCGCTGCGAAATATCTCCTGTGGCGCGGAAGCCGTTAAGTATTTTTAATCTTTGTTTGACCGATATTGGTCGCTTTGATTCTTCTCTTCCTTCCTTGTTTATTGACACCTCATTGTACCGCCTATCTGGCTAGCTAGTGGCGCTATAGCTATGACAGAGCAGATCAGAGGCAGGGATGTAGCCGCACAAGCCAACCGCACACCGGGAGGCAGTACAATAAACGGTAAACAAACAAGAAGAAATAAAGCGACCAAATCGGTCACAACAAAGATTTAAAAATACTTAACGGCTTCCGCGCCACAGGAGATATTCGCAGCGGAATGTATAGGTACTTATAGTTCACGAATTCAGAAGCCCTCAAAGGAAAACAGGCCGTCAAAACGGCGCAGATACGATGTTACGGAGCATATTTATGTCCGCATTCCAAAATTCCCATACGAAAATATAGTTATGAACAGCGACCCTACATAAAACTCATCCAAATTTCAGAAAAGCTTTATGGAGGGTTCCGAGAGGGGCTAGGAATAGGCAGGAAATTGCTGCTAGTGACCGAGAGAAACAGGATCATTTGAGGCAAGAGAATGAGTAAATGAAGAAGTGAAACAGAGAATGATGTTGTAAGAAAGTGAAGCCATGTAGGGCATACTAACACATTTGGTGACTACACAGTGAGTGTTTAAATTGTTACTAAAGTTTAAAGGAACGAGCCTTATACATACATGGTGGACCTATTGATCAGGCCGACTTTATGTTTCGTAGATGTAATAGCATGAGTCTGGGTCTGGCATAATGCCAAGGCTTGAGTAATGACTATAGAAGCGCATCCATGACACAGAGTGAATTATGTAAACTGTTTGTGTATACTGCGAGGGAGGAAAAGTATTTAATAGGGACAAGGTTGACTACAGCAGTAGATACTATAGTAACTGGGTAGGGTTACTATCCCCCCGCCGGGCCCCCGCCCCCACCACACAGCCAACTGAGGGTGCTTTTCGACTGAGAACCAAGGCCCGCCGAGTCCACAGCTAGCTGTGTTTACCTTCCACTATCTGGACTTTGAGACAACGCGACCCTGAGCCCCAGATCCGGGAGGGCCGCTCAGGATACGCAAACAATGAACTAACGCACCACACGCCGCCTTCATCCTACCCACCCCCGAACCCCCACCCGCACTATTCCGGCTGTGCTTAAATTATTTCCTAAGCGCACGCAGCCCCCTCCATCCAGAAGGGTGGCGTGTGTAGTGTTTTTTTTTGTTGCCCAGACCTACAACCCGCCCTGGCCCCCCCCCCCCCCCCCCCCACCCTCCCTCTCTGTCAACACCCCCCACCCCCTCCCTCTCTGTCAACAAACCCACCCCCACCCCAACCCTGCCCTCCCTCCCCCGCATCCTCCCATTTCTTTCATTTTTTTCTGCAAGGAAGAAACTAGTGGCGGCGCACTCAGTTGCAGCGGCTCAGTGCACTCTTTGTACACTCTTCATTTCATTGTATTTGTATACTCTGTACAGTGACAATACATTTAATCTAATCTAATGTGTTAGCTTAAATCTAGGCTCAATTCATATAGACCCGCCCGATCAGAATGGGTTTTATGATATACTTGAGGGGGTGCTTAGCTGGGGAGGAATGTGTAGAGAAAATCCTGATTGGCGACTGCAATACGGATATGCTTCGTAAGGAAGCACCTGTGTTTAAGTCATTTAGTCGGTTTTGTGATCTGCATGGTGTCAGTCAGCTAATTACCCAACCCACAAGAGTGTGTGATTCTACTCAAACTGTCATTGATCTCATTCTGACCTCGGACAAATCCAGAATCTCCAAGAAAGGGGTTATTGTATGTGGGCTCAGTGATCATTTTATGATTTTCTGTACCCCGCAAAATACAAAAAACTAAAGTTTGACTGTCACAAAACAGTCATATCTAGGGACCTCAAAACCTACTCTAGTGAGGCCTTTAACCTTGAACTGGAGAGTCTGGATTGGTCCGATGTGCTCAGGAGCTCACTAGTCGAAGAAGCATGGCTTGGCTTTAAAAACCAAATTACATCAGTACTAAACATCATGGCTCCTTTGAGAACCATCAGGGGTCAAAACCCGCTCGGAGCCATGGATGAATTCGGACATACTGACTGCAATGAAAGCCAGAGACAACAAATGCTCTGAACTTCTTAAATGCAAGTCCATGCTAGCCAAGCGCTTCGACAGTAATCTACAAACCAAACTGTGCAACCTAAAAAACCCAGTGTAACAAGCTAAGAAACGGTGTAATTGCCATGACCAAATCTGCCAAATGTAACTTTATCAATGATAAAGCCGAGGAAATCAAAACAATCCTCGGGAACTCTGGAAGTTACTAAACAACCAACTAGGCTGTGGTCAGAAACTAAAAACCAGTTTACTAACATAAACATCAAATCGAATAACACCCTCATCACTGACAAGCTTGATGTAGCCAACCACCTGAACATCTTCTTTACAAACATTGCAACAAAGCTGGTTAGCAAACTGCCCTCCCACTCTGGGCGTTTTGGTGTAGAGCACATCAAAGCCTTCTACAAAAACCTTGGTGTTTGTAAAGATGATTTCAAAATGGCAATGGTAACAACCGAGGAGGTACTTAAAAAACTGAGTGCCCTCCAACCCCACAAGGCCACTGGCCATGACAATATCCCCTCCAAATTTCTCAGAGACTCAGCCTTTTCATAGCTCCAGTCATCACCCACATAGTTAACCTCTCCATCAAACAGGGACAGGTCCCCCAAGATTTTAAACTGGCCAAAGTAACCCCCTTGTACAAAAAAGGGAGTAAATTAGAACCCGGCAACTACCGCCCTATTTCTAATTCTAAGCTCCATCTCGAAAGTGATGGAAAAAAATAGTCTATGAACAGGTTGAAAAGTATCTTGCCACTAATAAATTGCTGTACGAGTTCCAATCTGGTTTCAGAACATCCCACTCCACTGACACATGCCTCCTCTATTTGAGCGACCACATCAAACACGAGGTTGGACGCTGGAAAATACTGCGGCATGGTCATGCTGGACCTCCAAAAGGCTTTTGACACCGTGAACACTCCATACTGGTTAACAAGCCTTAAAGCTATTGTTTTGATAGCACATCAGTGAGCTGGATGCAATCCTACCTGGAGGGGAGAGAACAGATGGTGGAGGTGAACGGAACACTGTCCCCCTCCCCCTCCCCCCCAGTGAGCTTGTGGCGTCCCACAAGGAAGCATACTGGGGCCTTTACTGTTCCTAATATATGTTAACGACATGACTTCAGCTTGTGACTGCAAAACTTGTTCCTGTTCGCAGATGACTCAGCACTGCTGGTCTCGGACAGGAACAAACTGCAGGTTGAAAAGACCCTCAGCTCTGAACTCAGTAGAATCTGCACCTGGCTCGCTGATAACAAACTATCCTTACACCTGGGAAAAACTGAATCCATCCTCTTCGGATCAAATAGTAATCTCAGCAAGGCAGATGGCTTCTTGATTAGAGTGGGTGACAATATTATCACACGAAAAGATCAAATTACCTACCTAGGTTCCATCCTGGAGGCCAATCTTTCCGGTGATAAGATGGCCACCAACGTAATCAAAAAAGTCAATCAAAGAACAAGATTCCTTTACAGGATCTCCTCACTGGTCAGCAAAAACACCTTGAAGACCTTAACAGGAGCCCTCGTACAAGGTTTCTTTGACTATGCATCCACCTCTTGGTACCACAGCACCTCAAAGGCCCTTAAAACAAGGCTCCAGACCTCCCAAAACAAACTGGTCAGGCTCCTAATTGGCCTCACCCCCCGAACCCACCTCACCCCTGCCCACTTTGACAGGCTGGGATGGCTTAGGGTCGACGACAGAGTACAGCATCTTGCAATGGGTCTGGTCCACAAGATTCGATACACCACCAAGATACCCATGTACCTGTCTAAATACTTCCTTAATGTAAGCGAAGTCCACACCCACAACACCAGAGGGAGTGCAACAAACCATGTACAACCCAGATTCGGCACAAACAAGGGACTAAATTCTTTTCGCTCCTATGCCACCAAAATGTGGAACGCCCTACCAACAGTCATTAAGACATGTGAATCCCTTGACTCCTTCAAAACCGCTCTCAAAGGGCACCTACGGATGGCTGCAATTCGAAACTGGCCTCTGTAAAAACTGAATCCCCCCCCCCCACCCCATTTCCCCTCACTGTATATGTATCTTTTCCCTTTTTGCTTCCTATATGATGAATTCCTGTTCTGTTCTTTAGCTACATAGAAGTGTCTATTTGTATGTCTCTAAATGTTTTGATGAATTGAACAATGTGGACCCTGTTGTAAACAAGTGTAATGCTTAATTGGGTCGTCCACTCACAGTTGACAGTCTTTTGTATTGAGTTTGTGCTTAAAATGTACTGTAAATTCTACAAACTGTTAATAAATATTTCAATCAATCAATGAGAGTAAGAATAAAACCTTTTAAACAGAGAGACTATATACAGGACAGGCGTACCCCCGTACTGCCTGGCGACAGTGTCCAGGACTCGGAGAAAGACCTCACCTTCGGGGCACGAGCGACGCCGAGCGACGCGCCAAAAATCCGTCCCAGCCAACCCGCCACTTGATGCGTATGCAAATAAAACAGCAGATTTGTGCCTGGTTTGCTGGGACCAGATTACATAAATGACCATAATTCTTAGGTCATCATTGAGAGCTAGTCATACATATACACACACCATGTACTCTGGTCCCAGCAAATCAGGCACAATTTGCTATTTTATTTTACAAATTACATATATATGTATATGTATGACTAGCTCTCAATGATGACGTAAGACATATGGTCATTTATGTAATCTGGTCCCAGCAAATCAGGCACAATTTTGCTGTTTTATTTGCATACGCATCAAAAGTGGCGGGTTGGCTGGGACGGTGCATATGGACCGGGCGAAAATATTACTTGCGCGCTCTGCTTGCGCAAGTAATTCAAATTCAGATAGCTGAAAAATCCAGCGTCTACTGGACCTATAGCATCCACAGAGTCTACAGAGTTAACACCATCAGCTGATCTAGGGCCTTTTCTAACACCATCAGCTGATCTAGGGCCTTTTCTACAGAGTTAACACCATCAGCTGATCTAGGCTAGGGCCTTTTCTACAGAGTTAACACCATCAGCTGATCTAGGGCCTTTTCTACAGAGTTAACACCATCAGCTGATCTAGGGCCTTGTACTGGGAGACACGTGCCATCTTTCCTCATACCGCTGTATTGTTGATATTCTAGAATAGATGATATGTAAGGATGCTTACATTTAGACTAAAAGGTTCTTTCAACGTTCTTTCCACAGATCACTACAGGTTGAGTTCTGTGGTATCAAGAGAGATGACCAGAAGTTATTCAATGCTGTCAGCTGAACCGCGAGAGATGGACCAGGGACTGATTGATGCAATGCTGCAACCCGTACTGAAGTTATGCAGGATAGGTATGTTTTAGTGGTGGTTATCACTGATGACTGCAGAGAGGGTTCTGTGTTAACAGACACACTGATACTGTATGTTTATGTTCATATTGTGATAAATGCAGGTTTTCTGCTTTTCTACTGATACTGCAGTTAAAACTCAGAACCTGGAATAACCCCAGACGACACAGTTAAGTACTTGCAAAGGAAAAGGCTTGCAAAGCAAACCCATTTAAACCCAATGTAGAACAGGTAAATGGAAACAGGAATGTTACATGGTGCAGCTTGAAGCGATTTGTAATCTACATAATGGCAGCATAGTAACAGAAGTGTTTTCTACTGGTGATTTTCACAGATCCCTACAGTAAGAGATTTACGGTATCAAAAGTCATTCAACGTTGTCAGAGGAACAGGGAGAGATGTTGATGATGATGTAATAATGAATGCGGAGGAATCACTTGAAAAAAGGAGTAGGATATGCACATCCATCCCCACAGACTTTTGAGGGGCGCCTCCTATGCACAGCTTTGTGTGTGTGTGTGTGTGTGTGTGTGTGTGTGTGTGTGTGTGTGTGTACCACATAATGTGATAATCTGAGCACGGAATGTGATTGTGTATGATGATGATAAGAGTGCCCCTCACTTAACAAAGGGTGATTTTTCAAGTAAAGAAAAAGGAAATGTCCACACAACATAGGTTGCTCTCCCGTAGACGACCATTCCATTCCGGTTTCCCATGTCTCCCTCCCTATACCTTTGAAAGTTAGAGACTTACCAGTTGGCAATAGAACACAGTTTGCATGTTATTTCAAAACAGTTTATACTAATATTTCATGATTAATTTCTTCTCTCATTCTGCACCCTAGATATCTGTTCTGCCCAACTACCACTGAAGAAACATGCCTACTGTGACCAGTGTGAGAAAAACTTCTTCACAAGGGCGAGACTCAAAATACACCAGAGAACACATACAGGAGAGAAGCCCTTCCACTGTGACGAGTGTGGGAAACGGTGTCTTACAAGTGGTGATCTCAAAGTTCACCAGAGAGTTCATACAGGGGAAAAACCCTACCAATGTGACCAATGTGGGAAACGGTTCACTAGATCAGACCATGCCAGGACACACCAGAGAATTCACACTAGAGAGTACTTAGAGAAGCCTTTCACTTGTGATCAATGTGGCAAGAGATTTAACCACTATGATTACCTAAAGTCTCACCAGCGCAGCATCCATAGTGGAAAGAAACCCTACCACTGTGGCCAGTGTGGGAAAAGGTTCATCAAAAACTGTTATCTCCAAAAGCACCAGAGAAGTCATGCAGGATATAAACCCTATTTCTGTGACCAGTGTGGGAAAGGGTTTTCTTGGTTAAACAGTTTAAAGCTACATGAGCTCACAATTCACACTGGAATGAAGTCTTTCGATTGTGATCAATGTGGGAAGTGTTTTAGCATATACGGCAGCTTAGTGTCTCATCAGCGCATCCATAGTGGAGAAAAACCGTACCACTGTAGCCAGTGTGGGAAAGGTTTCAGTCAATTATGCAACCTCAAAGCGCACCTCAGAATTCACACTGGAGAGCGACCCTACCCTTGCCAACAATGTGAGATGAGTTTTAAGAAGCTTGAGCACTTGAAAAATCATCAGCGTATCCATACAGGAGAGAAACCCTTTCAGTGCAAGGAGTGTGGGGCAAGCTTTCGTCAGCTAAGTATCTTTAAGAAACACCAGATGATTCACACGGGAGAGAAGCCATTCCATTGTGAATTGTGTGGCAAGAGTTTTCGAGAGGCTAAGACCTTAACATTTCATAAGCGTACTCATACAGGAGAGAAACCCTACGAGTGTGATCAATGTGGTAAACGATTCAGTCATTCTCAGACCTTAAAGGGCCACTACAGAATTCATACTGGAGAGAAACCTTTTAATTGTGAACAGTGTGGGAGGAGCTTTTCTCAGAGACACTCACTGAAGAATCATCAAAACACCCATACAGGAAAGAAATTCTACTGCACACAGTGTGGAAAATGGTTTGCTCATTTAAAAATACATAGCCGAATTCACACTGGTGAGAAACCTTTTAATTGTGAACAGTGTGGGAGGAGCTTTTCTCAGAGACAATCACTGAAGAGTCATCAAAACACCCATACAGGAAAGAAATTCTACTGCACACAGTGTGGAAAAGGGTTTTCTCGTTTAGATTATTTAAAAGTACATAGCAGAATTCACACTGGTGAGAAACCATATGAATGCAAACAATGTGGGAAGAGTTTCCGACAGATGAGTCCATTAAAGTCTCATCGTTGTAGATAAATGTAGTTAGTCTCATCGATGCACTTAATTATGAAGAAGCTATGTTGGGGAAAATGTCTATAAAGTGGTCAGCTGTGGAAATGGATATAGATCTGAAAGGAAGTCTTGAAAATCTGAGGAGCCGGTCACTCAATTAAAGGAGGCGTCAACATTAATTGTTCAACCACAACAGGTCTGAGGTCTTAATCAGGGCGAGTTGAAGTACTTTTGTACTGTCCTTGTAATTCATTAGAACATATGTTCTCACACAGTTAATCTTATTCATAATTGAATTAATTTATTATTTAACAAAGCAATTAATAAACGATTTCTATTTTGGGCATGCCTTTATAGATAAAAAGTAGAAAATGTATTCAAAAATGTAAAACACCCTTGTGCAACGAAGCATAAAACTATGCTTAGCACGAATGGCCAATCTTATATAATCTCATTATTATATAAGACTCCTTTAGTCGTTCACCTACATCTAGCTGTTCAAGATTCTCAATGAATCTTGAAACTTATACGTAAATGGCTACTCAACATGAAAGACACGCAGTTACAGCATCAGAAGGAGCTCCACTGATGTCTGTCCTTTTTTAGTCTCAAACGTGGGAAAAACTCTTTCTACTGCCATGCCACCAAAATGTACAATGTTCCAAGTTCCAACAGTCAATCAACCAACTACTATATACGGATGTAGTGGCCTTAGCTCCGTTTGGAACCTCATATCTACGCTTACGATTTGTATTGTTCATATTCATTTACTTTAGGCCTTTTTATTTCTACTTTATTATTGCTACAATCTTTACCTTTCTGTCTTAGTCTATAGTGTAAAATATTGTTTATATTTGTATTGCAATTTTGTTCATGCCATTATGTTGCTAAATCTGATTTCACTGCTTTAATTGCATTATAAGTTAAAATAAACACATTGACGGTTGAACATGAATCTCTCCGTGAGTCTCTGTGAGTCTCTCCCAAACCTAAAACAGGGTGAGGGTGGTGGTGAGAGTGGATGCAGGTGATGGAGTCATTCACATTGTTATGGATATCATGTGTTGCATAGACATTATGGTATGGTAGATATGGATGAAGTGACCATGACGTCACCCACTGGTTTCTAGTGAATTGACCGTAGCGATATCTTGGTAGAAATGGCTAGTGTGGTGGTGGTGGGTAGGGAAGCGAGGGCTGGTCTTTCTCTCCTCAGTAGAGCTACTTAAATGACTATTTTTATTGAAGCCAGGCTCGAGCCAGCCTTTATGTGTGCGGAGCTGGAGTACCAACTCATAGCAGACGCCTTCAAACTTAACAGAAAAATTTGGCTACTCATGGTTCTGCCTTTTTTCCTTTTTTTAATGTTTTTTTTTTGCGGCTTTCGCCTTTATTTTTTATTTTATTTTGTGCCCTATTGGTAGTTAGGGTATGAATGGTGCCAGGGGATGTAACTCTTTAAATGAAGTAGTGTCTTCATGTTGCATCAACACCTCCCAATGAATCCTTTCCACCCTAACAAAATTAGCCGATCTAAAAGCACACAGCATCATGCGTTGAGCTTGCAGAACTTCTATTTTCACCAAATGGTCGCTTAATATTGCCAAAAGTTCATTTATGACATGGCCTGTTCAGACGGACTGCTCAGTACTGTGTTTCACCAGTAGATGTCAGGTTTTGCACATATTTGGGTATAGTTTAGTTAGTTGCCCTTTTGCAATGAGCACTTATATTTGAAGAAATCATGACTGTGTGTTTGCTCAGAGTGCATTTATGCCATTTGGATACCATTTTGTCAACCTACTGTATAGCCTAAGTACTACTACAACACTTTGAACAGTAATAACATAGTTTGCTTAAGCTGTAATATAACTTGTTTGAATCAATAAAATGTTCTTTTAACCAATGCATGTATAGCAGATGTCATAGGTATGGTAGAGTTGCTATGTCTGCTGATAAGCGACTTTGGGCTTGTTATTTCTGTAAAGTCGCCTGTAAATGTTGGTCGTTTTGGGTTAAGTTTTTTTATTTGGGCTTATTGTTTCTAAATTGTAGTTGCTTACCAGGATTTCCTAATGTTGTTTAAACCAGTGGTTCTCAACTTCTCACACATTTTCATTTCAATGACCCCCAAATTAAATGGTAAATGGTGCATTTACATATATCGCTTTTATCCTTCGCGCTTTACATAGATTGTAAATTACATTCACGGAACACATTCACACACGGTGACGCACCGATGGAAACCATGCAAGGCACCAATAACCTGCACATGGGGAATGGGGAGCAATTTGGGCTTCACACTACTAGAGTCTTGCTCAAGGACACTTTGACACTAACTCTAAGCCATTAGTGTCGAAGTGTCCTTGAGCAAGACTCTAGTCTGGGGGAGCCCGGGATCGAACTTGGGACCTTGCGGTTCCCATCCAACTACTCACCCTGCAGCTACTCTGGCCCTGAGCCACTGCTATGAATTTGTTCACCGACTCCCCCAGATTTGTGTTGTTTCAAAATATATTCAAATGTTTAACTTTTTGAATATATTTTTCAAATTTTATTTAGTTGAAAATAGCAGATCTATAATAATAATAATAATAATAATAATAAAACTTTATTTGTATAGCACCTTTCATGACATGAAATGCAGCTCAAAGTGATTTACAGAGCAATGGAGGAAAAAAGAAAAGAAAAGCAAGGCATAAACATTAAAAAACAAGAGCAGCAATGCAATACAGTGAGGACATGAATAACAAAAAAATAAAATATCAATTAAAAGAAAGGGTGTAGAAGTGGGTCTTGAGCTGTGCTTTAAAAAGGTCTACAGAGGCTGCCTGTCGAAGGTACAGTGGGAGTTTGTTCCACACCGTCGGCCCGTAGAAGCAAAAAGCTGCATGCTTCCCCGTATTTTTTAGTTGCCATTTTTGTTAGGCAAAGCGAGTAGGCCAGCAGTGGAAGACCTTAGGGGCGGTTTGGGACATATTTAGGCAGGCAGTCATGTAGGTAGGAAGGTGCGAGACCATTGAGAGCTTTATAAACAAGTAAAATAAATTTAAAATCAATGCTGAAAACAACCGGAAGCCAGTGCAGTGAAGCCAAAACTGGAGTAACATGTTCTCTCATCTTAGTTCTAGTTAAAACTGGCTGCTGCATTTTGGACATGTTGTAATCTGTCAGTTGTTTTCTTAGGCAGTCCAAAAAAAGTGCATTGTAGTAATCTAGCCGAGAAAAAACAAAGGCGTGGATTAACGACAAATAGGCTCTGATTCGTGCAATATTTCTACGGTGAAACAAGGCAATCTTGGTAACATGATTAATGTGTGAATTAAAATTCAATTCAGAATCAATAATGACCCCCAAGTTCTTTACTGTACTGTTACTTTCTACAGTCAGGTTGCCAAGTCTGCTTATTATTGATTATTTCTGCTCACTAGAACCGATTATGAGAACTCCTCATTTAGCTTGAGAAAGTTCTCACTCATCCAGCATTTGATGCTAGACAGACAGAATAGATAAGCTCACAAAGCATCACACTGTGACCTGTTGTGGGCTTGTAGATCTGCTATGTTCAAGTAGCCAAATATGCTCTACTTTTGGTCTGGTTTTCATAGACCTGGTTGCTTATTTCTCAAAACCTGGCAACAATGCACTAGGCAAGGCTTCAGAATGTGGCTAGAGATGGAGAGAGAGATGATAGATCTCTGCCGTCTTCTTTGTCGAGTCAAGTCACATAAAACTGAACTGAGACGTTAAAATTTAAGCAAATTAATTCAGATCCCAGCTGGTAAAGCCAGTGAAATATCGACCATCGAATTCCACAGAAGAAGAGCTGTTTACTGTTAAAAAGTTAGGTTTTTAAAAACTTTCAACGGCGTCAGAGGAACAGCGAGAAATCTGCCAGAGCATGCAGAGACCGAGACCAACGGAAGCCATGTTGAACTTAAACCCTGTAATACAGTTACACAAAATAGGTATGTACAGTTTATTATATCACTTTAAAGTTTTATTCAAGTTTAAACTGTAATAAGTGTGTGTGACTGTGTGTGTGTGTGTGTGTGTGTGTGTGTGTGTGTGTGTGTGTGTGTGTGTGTGTGTGTGTGTGTGTGTGTGTGTGTGTGTGTGTGTGTGTGTGTTGTAAAAAAAAACCCAATGTAACAAGAACCAGTGTAACTGCCATGACCAAATCAGCCAAAAGTAACTTTATCAATGATAAAGCCGAGGAAAACATAAAAACAATCCTCGGGAGCTCTGGAAGTTACTAAACAACCAACTAGGCTGTGGTCAGAAACTAAAAAGCAGGTTTACTAACATAAACATCAAATCGAATAACACCCTCATCACTGACAAGCTTGATTAAACATCTTCTTTACAAACATTGCAACAATGCTGGTTAACAAACTGCCCTCCCACTCTGGGCGTTTTGGTGTAGAGCACATCAAAGCCTTCTACAAAAACCTAGGTGTTTGTAAAGATGATTTTAAAATGGCAATGGTAACAACTGAGGAGGTACTTAAAAAACTGAGTGCCCTCCAACCCCACAAGGCCACTAGCCATGACAATATTCACTCCAAATTTCTCAGAGACTCAGCCTTTTCCATAGCTCCAGTCATCACCCACATAGTAAACCTCTCCATCAAACAGGGACAGGTCCCCCAAGATTTTAAACTGGCCAAAGTAACCCCCCTGTACAAAAAAGGGAGTAAATTAGAACCCGGCAACTACCGCCCTATTTCTATTCTAAGCTCCATCTCGAAAGTGATGGAAAAAATAGTCTATGAACAGGTTGAAAAGTATCTTGCCACTAACAAATTAATGTACCAGTTCCAATCTGGTTTCAGAATGTGGTATCTGGTCTGATTAGAATGCCACCGTCGGTGAATGAAGCAGTCAGACAGGTTTCCGAAAGGTATAACATGGATTCATTTATTGCAAGAAGTTTAACATAAGTTTCAGACAAACAAAAAGGAGAAGAGGGGTACGGGTAGAGATGTTACACCAGGACTGAACAGGATAAGGGAAGAGGGAGAAAGGTGGGGTCCAGTTCTTCCTTTGTCCGGTATTATATACTCAGTTAATACATGGCTGTAAATGTACGTGCATACTATTCTGGTTCTCACTGTATGTGTGTTCACAATGTGTGTGTGTTTAGAACTTGGCCCCCGTCCAATCACACGTTGGGCTTCACCTAGTCACCGTCTCTTTTCGATCAGAGACTCTCCGTGCATGTTTTGTGCATGAGACGTGCGCGCGCGTGCGCGTATGTGATGTGCGCGTATGTGCGTGCATGGGCATGGTGTTCTGAGGCACTTTACTTAAGTGCATGTGAATCCTGTGCATGTGCGTGCATGTGTATGAGTTTGTATGTGTGTCAGTGTGTGTGTCAGAGTGTGTGTGTGTGTGTGTGTGTGTGTGTGTGTGTGTGTGTGTACGTCTCTTCCATTTAGACCCTAATGATACTGTCATGGAACTTTTCAGCATAAATCATAAATTAAGGAGAGAAAAGTCTGGTCTGATGATGTTCAATTTATTATAAAGTAATTAAAACGTGCACGAGTGATGAGATCACGACCTCTCTTAAGGAGAGATCGGGGTAACATGAGCCGGAAAGATGGGCTTTCATTTGTATATATAAAGACATGAAATCAGCAAAGGGGTGTGGCCTGACATGGCAAGTTCTGAGATACTAGGTAACAACTGGTTGAAACCAGTTACGTTGACTGGCTCATTTAATGACTGATCTCCAAGCAGTGTCTCGACCTTGGAGAAGGCAGGGTTAAGCAGAGGAGTGTACACAGCTGCGCAGCCTGTGCAGGCCTCTCACAATGTAACATGTTAAAATGAAAAATAAGGGGGATTGTATATGAACAGAGAATATAATTATTCCCTATCAATACCCAGATGTTACTTCCTGGGCTCTCTAGGCCTCTGACCTGTATGACCCAAACCTGGCGAAGTTGCTGGAATTCACCCCTTAGTATTGTCTCTTATTAGCTCTCAGCCACATGCATGCCCAAGCTTCACTACTAAACATGAAATATAAGACTACATCTGTGCTCACAACTAGAGCCCCCACCTCACTGATAACCTAATGGTGCTGATCATTGTGCTCACAACTAGAGCCCTAGCCTGGAACTCACCTATGCTTTTTATGGCATAGGCAGCTCCCGGCAGGATCCGCCGGGAGAAACTATGCGCAGCTGCGCGACATGAGACTAATTACTTAGAGCGACAGAGGGAGAGAGGAGCGTGAGTGTGTGCGTGTGTATGTCAATTTTACAAAGGTGCACACGATCAGAAATCAGCAGAGAGTGAGCAATGTTTGCGCTACTCTATGCCGAATTGAAGTGGACTCAGACCCAGACTTTCTTTTTCATCCCTGGAAATAAAAACGTCTGGGTTTCCGAGGCTACTAGAGCCCCCACCTCACTGATAACCCGGAAATGAAACGATGGCCCGTAGACTGAGACTGAATGGCTGGCACATGTTAGCTGTGCTTATGCTACCACCTAGCGGGCATAGAAAGAATTTAAGTACTTGCATATGAAAGGCTTGCAAAGGAAACCCATTTAAACCCAATGTAGAACAGGTAAATGGAAACAGGAAAGTTACATGGTGCAGCTTGAAGCGATTTGTAATCTACATAATGGCAGCATAGTAACAAAAGTGTTTTCTACTGGTGATTTTCACAGATCCCTACAGTAAGAGATTTACGGTATCAAAAGAGATGACCTTCAAAAGTCATTCAACGTTGTCAGAGGAACAGCGAGAGATGGACCACAGACTTCTGCTGCAACCTGTAGCGAAGTTGTACAGGACAGGTACTTTTTCTTTTTTACTTGTTATTTCCGCTGACGACTGTCGACTCGAGATCTATGTTAAAGGAGAATTCCATGCTAGAATGCTTTCTTACCTTTCTTAACTTTCTTTGTAGTCGTTACGTCCCCACCAAAGAGGTCCAGGTGGTTTTTTGTGCAAAAGCTCCTTATTGGCTATTTCCCCTACCATAAGCGCTCAATGAATTGCATTGAATGGAATGGGAATTGAATGGGGCTATGGGGTGTTGTGCTAATTTGCTTATTTCCATCTAAATAAGTAGTAAACTGTGCCGCTTGGGATATTATTTACATTATGAAGAGAGGATATATACAAAAAATATATAATTTTGAGCGATGGAAATAAGTGAATTAGCACAACACCCCATAGCCCCATTCAATTCAATGCAATTCATTTAAGGCTTATGGTAGGGGAAATAGCCAATAAGGAGCTTTTGCACAAAATAACACCTGGACCTCTTTGGTGGGGACGTAACAACTACAAATAAAGGAAAGAAAGCCTTTTAGCATGGAATTCTCCTTTAAGAGATGCACTTATAAAATGCACAGCATGACACATGATGAAAATATGGACATCTTTTCACCTCTTCCATTATGTTTTTGTTGCTTCTGAAGAGGTTTGTTGCAGATTGATGATGTAATAATGAATGCGGAAGATTCACTTGAAAAAAAGGAGTAGGATATGCACTTCCATCCCCACAGACTTTTGAGGGGCGCCTCCTATGCACAGCTTTGTGTGTGTGTGTGTGTGTGTGTGTGTGTGTGTGTGTGTGTGTACCACATAATGTGATGATCACACATGAAGCACGGAATGTGATTGTGTATGATGATGATAAGAGCGCCCCTCACTTAACAAAGAGTGATTTTTTTAAACACTGTGCTGGACCAAAAGAAAATGATCAAGTAAAGAAAAAGGAAATGTCCACACACCATAGGTTGCTCTCCCGTAGACAACCAAGACCGTTCCGGTTGACCATGTCTCCCTCCCTATACCTTTCAAAGTTAGAGCCTCACCAGTTGGCAATAGAACAATAGAACTGTTTGCATGTTATTTCAAAACAGTTTATGCTAATATTTCATGATTAATTTCTCCTCTCATTCTGCACCCTAGATATCTGTTCTGCCCAACTACCAGTGAAGAAACATACCTACTGTGACCAGTGTGGGAAAAACTTCTTCACAAGGACGAGACTCAAATTACACCAGAGAACACATACAGGAGAGAAGCCCTTCCACTGTGACCAGTGTGGGAGACGGTGTCTTACAAGTGGTGGTCTCAAAGTTCACCAGAGAGTTCATACAGGGGAAAAACCCTACCAATGTGACCAATGTGGGAAACGGTTCACTAGATCAGGCGATGCCAGGAGACACCAGAGAATTCACACTAGAGAGTACTTAGAGAAGCCTTTCACTTGTGATCAATGTGGCAAGAGATTTAACCACTATGATTACTTAAAGTCTCACCAGCGCAGCATCCATAGTGGAAAGAAACCCTACCACTGTGGCCAGTGTGGGAAAAGGTTCATCAAAAACTGTTATCTCCAAAAGCACCAGAGAAGTCATGCAGGATATAAACCCTATTTCTGTGACCAGTGTGGGAAAGGGTTTTCTTCGTTAACCGGTTTAAAGCTACATGAGCTCACAATTCACGCTGGAATGAAGTCTTTCGATTGTGATCAATGTGGGAAGTGTTTTAGCCAATACGGCACCTTAGTGTCTCATCAGCGCATCCATAGTGGAGAGAAACCGTACCACTGTAGCCAGTGTGGGAAAAGTTTCAGTCAATCATGCAGCCTCAAAGCGCACATCAGAATTCACACTGGAGAGCGACCCTACCCTTGCCAACAATGTGAGATGAGTTTTAAGAAGCTTGAGCACTTGAAAAATCATCAGCGTATCCATACAGGAGAGAAACCCTTTCATTGCAAGGAGTGTGGGGCAAGCTTTCGTCAGCTAAGTAGCTTGAAGAAACACCAGGTGATTCACACGGGAGAGAAGCCATTCCATTGTGAATCGTGTGGCAAGAGTTTTCGAGACGCGAATACCTTAGAACAACATAAGCGTACTCATACAGGAGAGAAACCCTACGAGTGTGATCAATGTGGTGAACGATTCAGTCATTCCCAGACCTTAAAGGGCCACTACAGAATTCATACTGGAGAGAAACCCTTTAATTGTGAAGAGTGTGGGAAGAGTTTTAGTCGGCGTGACACATTGCAGAATCATCAACTCACGCACACAGGAGTGAAATCCTTCAGCTGTACTCGATGTGGAAAATGTTTTGCTCAATTAGAATATTTGAAAGTACATAGCAGAATTCACACTGGTGAGAAACCATATGAATGCAAACAATGTGGGAAGAGTTTCCGACATATTAATTCATTAAAGTCTCATCGTTGTAAATAAATGTAGTTAGTCTCATCGATGCACTTAATTATGAAGAAGCTATGTTGGGGAAAATGTCTATAAAGTGATCAGCTGTGGAAATGGATATAGATCTGAAAGGAAGTCTTGAAAATCTGAGGAGCCGGTCACTCAATTAAAGGAGGCGTCAACATTACTTTTTCAACCACAACAGGTCTGAGGTCTTAATCAGGGCGAGTTGAAGTACTTTTGCACTGCACTTGTAATTCATTAGAACATATGTTCTCACACAGTTAATCTTGTTCATAATTGAATTAATTTATTATTTAACAAAGCAATTAATAACCGATTTCTATTTTGGGCATGCCTTTATAGATAAAAAGTAGAAAATTAATTCAAAAATGTAAAACACCCTTGTGCAACGAAGCATAAAACTATGCTTAGCACGAATGGCCAATCTTATATAATCTCATTATTATATAAGACTCCTTTAGTCGTTCACCTACATCTAGCTGTTCAAGATTCTCAATGAATCTTGAAACTTATACCTAAATGGCTACTCAACATGAAAGACACGCAGTTACAGCATCAGAAGGAGCTCCACTGATGTCTGTCCTTTTTTAGTCTCAAACGTGGGAAAAACTCTTTCTACTGCCATGCCACCAAAATGTAGAATGTTCCAAGTTCCAACAGTCAATCAGCCAACTACTATATACGGATGTAGTGGCCTTAGCTCCGTTTGGAACCTCATATCTACGCTTACGATTTGTATTGTTCATATTCATTTACTTTAGGCCTTTTTATTTCTACTTTATTATTGCTACAATCTTTACCTTTTTGTCTTAGTCTATACTGTAAAATATTGTTTATATGTTTGTATTGCAATTTTGTTCATGCCATTATATTGCTAAATCTGATTTCACCGCTTTAATTGCATTATAAGTTAAAATAAACACATTGACGGTTGAACATGAATCTCTCCGTGAGTCTCTGTGAGTCTCTCCCAAACCTAAAACAGGGTGAGGGTGGTGGTGAGAGTGGATGCAGGTGATGGAGTCATTCACATTGTTATGGATATCATGTGTTGCATAGACATTATGGTATGGTAGATATGGATGAAGTGACCGTGACGTCACCCACTGGTTTCTAGTGAATTGACCGTAGCGATATCTTGGTAGAAATGGCTAGTGTGGTGGTGGTGGGTAGGGAAGCGAGGGCTGGGCTTTCTCTCCTCAGTAGAACTACTTAAATGACTACTTTGATTGAAGCCAGGCCCGAGCTGGAGTACCAACTCATAGCAGACGCCTTCAAACTTAACAGAAAAATTAGGCTACTCATGGTTCTGCCTTTTTTCCTTTTTTTTATGTTTTTTTTTTTGTGGCTTTCGCCTTTATTTCTTATTTTATTTTGTGCCCTATTGGTACTACCAATAGGGCACCATTCGTACCCTAACTACCAATTTGGTAGTTAGGGTACGAATGGTGCCAGGGGATGTAACTCTTTAAATGAAGTAGTGTCTTCATGTTGCATCAACACCTCCCAATGAATCCTTTCCACCCTAACAAAATTAGCCGATCTAAAAGCACACAGCATCATGCGTTGAGCTTGCAGAACTTCTATTTTCACCAAATGGTCGCTTAATATTGCCAAAAGTTCATTTATGACATGGCCTGTTCAGACGGCCTGCTCAGTACTGTGTTTCACCAGTAGATGTCAGGTTTTGCACATATTTGGGTATAGTTTAGTTAGTTGCCCTTTTGCAATGAGCACTTATATTTGAAGAAATCATGTGTGTTTGCTCAGAGTGCATTTATGCCATTTGGATACCATTTTGTCAACCTACTGTATAGCCTAAGTACTACTACAACACTTTGAACAGTAATAACATAGTTTGCTTAAGCTGTAATATAACTTGTTTGAATCAATAAAATGTTCTTTTAACCAATGCATGTATAGCAGATGTCATAGGTATGGTAGAGTTGCTATGTCTGCTGATAAGCGACTTTGGGCTTGTTATTTCTGTAAAGTCGACTGTAAATGTTGGTTGTTTTGGGTTAAGATTTTTTATTTGGGCTTATTGTTTCTAAATTGTAGTTGCTTACCAGGATTTCCTTATGTTGTTTAAACCAGTGGTTCTCACACATTTTCATTTCAATGACCCCCAAATTAAATGGTAAATGGTGCATTTATATATCGCTTTTATCCTTCGCGCTTTACACAGATTGTAAATTACATTCACGCATTCACGGCACACATTCACACACGGTGACGCACCGATGGAAACCATGCAAGGCACCAATAACCTGCACATGGGGAATGGGGAGCAATTTGGGCTTCAGACTACTAGAGTCTTGCTCAAGGACACTTCGACACTAACTCTAAGCCATTAGTGTCGAAGTGTCCTTGAGCAAGACTCTAGTCTGGGGGAGCCCGGGATCGAACTTGGGACCTTGCGGTTCCCATCCAACCACTCACCGGGCTACTCTGGCCCTGAGACACTGCTATGAATTTGTTCACCGACTCCCCCAGATTTGTGTTGTTTCAAAATATATTCAAAATGTTTAACTTTTTGAATATATTTTTCAAATTTTATTTAGTTGAAAATAGCAGATCTATAATAATAATAATAATATAACTTTATATTTGTATAGCACCTTTCATGACATGAAATGCAGCTCAAAGTGATTTACAGAGCAATGGAGGAAAAAAGAAAAGAAAAGCAAGGCATAAACATTAAAAAACAAGAGCAGCAATGCAATACAGTGAGGACATGAATAACAAAAAAATAAAATATCAATTAAAAGAAAGGGTGTAGATTTTGTAGAAGTGGGTCTTGAGCTGTGCTTTAAAAATGTCTACAGAGGCTGCCTGTCGAAGGTACAGTGGGAGTTTGTTCCACGCTGTCAAAAAGCTGCTTCCCCGTATTTTTTAGTTGTCATTTGTTTAGGCAAAGCGAGCAGGCCAGCAGTGGAAGACCTTAGGGGGCGGTTTGGGACATATTTAGGCAGGCAGTCATGTAGGTAGGAAGGTGCGAGACCATTGAGAGCTTTATAGACAAGTAAAATAATTTTAAAATCAATCCTAAAAACAACCGGAAGCCAGTGCAGTGAAGCCAAAACTGGAATTTTGGACAAGTTGTAATCTGTCAGTTGTTTTCTTAGGCAGTCCTGAAAAAAGTGCATTGCAGTAATCAAGCCGAGAAAAAACAAAGGCGTGGATTAGCGTTTTTGCATCGTCCAACGACAAAATAGGCTCTGATTCATGCAATATTTCTAAGGTGAAAAAGGCAATCTTGGTAACATGATTAATGAGTGAATTAAATTTTAATTCAGAATCAATAATGACCCCCAAGTTCTTTACTGTACTGTTACTTTCTACAGTCAGGTTGCCAAGTCTGCTTATTATTGATTATTTCTGCTCACTATAGAACCGATTAGGCCTATGAGAACTTCTGTCTTATCCTCATTTAGCTTGAGAAAGTTTTCACTCATCCAGCATTTGATGCTAGACAGACCAGATAAGCTCACAAAGCATCACACTGTGACGGTGTGACCTGATGTGGGCTTGTAGATCTGCTATTTTCAAATATCCAAATATGCTCTAATTTTGGGCTGTTTTTCATAGACCTGGTTGCTTATTTCTCAAAACCTGGCAACAATGCACTAGGCGAGGCTTCAGAATGTGGCTAGAATTTGTTGAGTCAAGTCACATAAAGCTGAACTGAGATGTTAAAATTTAAGCAAATTAATTCAGATCCCAGCTGGTAAAGCCAGTGAAATATCGACCATCGAATCCCACAGAAGAAGAGCTGTTTACTGTTAAAAAGTTAGGGTTTTAAATCATTTTAAAAACTTTCAACGGCGTCAGAGGAACAGCGAGAAATCTGCCAGAGCATGCAGAGATCGACCGATCCAACGGAAGCCATGTTGAACTTAAACCCTGTAATAAAGTTACACAAAATAGGTATGTACAGTTTACTTTAATATCACTTTAACGTTTTATTCAAGTTTAAACTGTAATAAAGCTGTGTGTGTGTGTGTGTGTGTGTGTGTGTGTGTGTGTGTGTGTGTGTGTGTGTGTGTGTGTGTGTGTGTGTGTGTGTGTGTGTGTGCGTGCGTGCGTGCGTGTGTGTGTGTGTCTGGGGGGGGGGGGCATTGGGTGTTGTGTTGTGGGAGGAAGAGAGAGAGTCTGAGTTGTGCAAGTAGCCTACTGTATGTAGGAATACAAGAAGACTCACCCCGTTTGTGTTTGCCTCCCAGAATTTTCCCCAGTGAGGGGTGGGAGAGGCTGGATTTTTAATTTAACTATAAACTTTCATGACAGCAGACAGCTGTAGCCTATAATTTATGAAAAGCTACTACAGTGAAGTTTGTTCACAGAAGTTGTTGTAGGATATGTGGGGATTATCTGACGAGGTACCATTTGAGGGGGCAAAACCTTACATATACTAAATAATACTAAATTGTTTATAGGGTCAATAAATGTAATATTAAATAACCTTTCAACAGGAGTATCTTTTTATATTTTTCCAAAAAGAATACAAACAGCCAATAGCATATTACAAAGTTATCCCCCTCACTGGGGAAAATTCCGGGAGGAAAAACGGGCACACACCGGGGTGAGTCTTCTTGTTACCGTATGTAGCTACTTGGAAAAGACGAAACTGTATGTGGTTGTAACTGCATGTAAGCCTTGTAACTAGGAAAGTTGCTATGCAGGGAATAGGCAGGAAATTGCTGCTAGTGACCGAGAGAAACAGGATAATTTGAGGCAAGAGAATGAGTAAATGAAGAAGTGAAACAGAGAATGATGTTGTAAGAAAGTGAAGCCATGTAGGCATACTAACACATTTGGTGACTACACAGTGAGTGTTTAAATTGTTACTAAAGTTTAAAGGAACGAGCCTTATACGTACATGGTGGACCTAGAGTTATTGATCAGGCCGACTTTATGTTTCGTAGATGTAATAGCATGAGTCTGGGTCTGGCATAATGCCAAGGCTTGAGTAATGACTAGAGAAGCGCATCCATGGGACACAGAGTGAATTATGTAAACTGTTGTGTATACTGCGAGGGAGGAAAAGTATTTAATAGGGACAAGGTTGACTACAGCAGTAGATACTATAGTAACTGGGTTTTGATTGATTGATTGAAATATTTATTAACAGTTTGTAGAATTTACAGTACATTTTAAGCACAAACTCAATACAAAGACTGTTAACTGTGAGTGGACGACCCAATTAAGCATTACACTTGTTTACAACAGGGTCCACATTGTTCAATTCATCAAAACATTTAGAGACATACAAATAGACACTTCTATGTAGCTAAAGAACAGAACAGGAATTCATCATATAGGGTTACTATCCCCCCGCCCCCACCACACAGCCAACTGAGGGTGCTTTTCGACTGAGAACCAAGGCCGCCGAGTCCACAGCTAGCTGTGTTTACCTTCCACTATCTGGACTTTGAGACAACGCGACCCTGAGCCCCAGATCCGGGAGGGCCGCTCAGGATACGCAAACAATGAACTAACGCACCACACGCCGCCTTCATCCTACCCACCCCCGAACCCCCACCCGCACTATTCCGGCTGTGCTTAAATTATTTCCTAAGCGCACGCAGCCCCTCCATCCAGAAGGGTGGCGTGTGTAGTGGTTTTTTTGTTGCCCAGACCTACAACCCACCCTGCCCCCACCCCCCCCCCCCCCTCCCTCTCTGTCAACACCCCCACCCCCTCCCTCTCTGTCAACACCCCCACCCCCTCCCTCTCTGTCAACACCCCCACCCCAACCCTGCCTCCCTCCCCCGCATCCTCCCATTTCTTTCTTTTTTTTGCAAGGAAGAAACTAGTGGCGGCGCACTCAGTTGCAGCGGCTCAGTGCACTCTTTGTACACGCTTCATTTCATTGTATTTGTATACTCTGTACAGTGACAATACATTTAATCTAATCTAATGTGTTAGCTTAAATCTAGGCTCAATTCATTGAGAGTAAGAATAAAACCTTTTAAACAGAGAGACTATATACAGGACAGGCGTACCCCCGTACTGCCTGGCGACAGTGTCCAGGACTCGGAGAAAGACCTCACCTTCGGGGCACGAGCGACGCCGAGCGACGCGCCAAAAATCCGTCCCAGCCAACCCGCCACTTGATGCGTATGCAAATAAAACAGCAGATTTGTGCCTGGTTTGCTGGGACCAGATTACATAAATGACCATAATTCTTAGGTCATCATTGAGAGCTAGTCATACATATACACACACCATGTACTCTGGTCCCAGCAAATCAGGCACAATTTGCTATTTTATTTTACAAATTACATATATATGTATATGTATGACTAGCTCTCAATGATGACGTAAGACATATGGTCATTTATGTAATCTGGTCCCAGCAAATCAGGCACAATTTTGCTGTTTTATTTGCATACGCATCAAAAGTGGCGGGTTGGCTGGGACGGTGCATATGGACCGGGCGAAAATATTACTTGCGCGCTCTGCTTGCGCAAGTAATTCAAATTCAGATCCAGAATCCTATAGCATCCACAGAGTCTACAGAGTTAACACCATCAGCTGATCTAGGGCCTTTTCTAACACCATCAGCTGATCTAGGGCCTTTTCTACAGAGTTAACACCATCAGCTGATCTAGGCTAGGGCCTTTTCTACAGAGTTAACACCATCAGCTGATCTAGGGCCTTTTCTACAGAGTTAACACCATCAGCTGATCTAGGGCCTTGTACTGGGAGACACGTGCCATCTTTCCTCATACCGCTGTATTGTTGATATTCTAGAATAGATGATATGTAAGGATGCTTACATTTAGACTAAAAGGTTCTTTCAACGTTCTTTCCACAGATCACTACAGGTTGAGTTCTGTGGTATCAAGAGAGATGACCAGAAGTTATTCAATGCTGTCAGCTGAACCGCGAGAGATGGACCAGGGACTGATTGATGCAATGCTGCAACCCGTACTGAAGTTATGCAGGATAGGTATGTTTTCACCTTGTCTTTTTTAGTGGTGGTTATCACTGATGACTGCAGAGAGGGTTCTGTGTTAACAGACACACTGATACTGTATGTTTATGTTCATATTGTGATGAATGCAGGTTTTCGGCTTTTCTACTGACACTGTAGTTAAAACTCAGAACCTGGAATAACCCCAGACGACACAGTTAAAGGGACACTTCACCCTTTTTGCAAAACAATATATGTTAATGACGTTTAGAAGCTTTAGAACACTTTCCTGGGGGTCTTTATGTATGTAATATGAGGTTTTAGATATTTTAGATTGTAGCAGTGAGCCCGGTGTCTCTGATGTCATGGACACTGGGCTCACTTCCTTCCTGGACTACATTTTGTCTCAGTAAGACAGCTCTCCCCCTATCCACAAGGAGGAGCAGTGCACCAAAGAATTATGGGAATTGTAGTCCAGGAAGGTAGTGAGACCAGTGTCCATGACATCAGAGACACTGTGCTCACTGCTACAATCTAAAATATCTAAAACCACATATTACATACATAAAGACCCCCCGGAAAGTGTTCTAAAGCTTCTAAACGTCATTAACATATATTTTTTTGCAAAAAGGGTGAAGTGTCCCTTTAATTCTTTCTGCGCCATCTACAAACATATTCGGACCGGACCCCCTAGGCTAGGGTACGGCATCAGCCAACTACGAACATGTTCGTAGACAACCGTATACTCCATATATGAAATCGGCGACTGTCAATTTACCTTTTAGCATTGCTCCGGTTTCTATGGAGCGCCTCCGTCCCCACCAGCTATGGGATTTTTTATTCCAGCTCCATGGGGAGAACATCCGGAGCCCTGCGAGACAGTCTGTGCTAATGGTGCTGATCATTGTGCTGGGGGAGCCCCCACCTCACTGATAACCCTAACCCTAATAATGCTGCTCATTGTGCTCACAACTAGAGCCCCCACCTCACTGATAACCCGGAAATGAAACGATGGCCTGTAGACTGAGACTGAATGGCTGGCACATGTTAGCTGTGCTTATGCTACCACCTAGCGGGCATAGAAAGAATTAAGTACTTGCAAATGAAAGGCTTGCAAAGGAAACCCATTTAAACCCAATGTAGAACAGGAAAGTGGAAACAGGAAAGTTACATGGTGCAGCTTGAAGCGATTTGTAATCTACATAATGGCAGCATAGTAACAAAAGTGTTTTCTACTGGTGATTTTCACAGATCCCTACAGTAAGAGATTTACGGTATCAAAAGAGATGACCTTCAAAAGTCATTCAACGTTGTCAGCGATGGACCACAGACTGCTGCTGCAACCTGTAGTGAAGTTGTACAGGACAGGTACTTTTTATTTGATGATGTCAGAGGAACAGCGAGAGATGTTGATGATGATGTAATAATGAATGCGGAGGAATCACTTGAAAAAAGGAGTAGGATATGCACATCCATCCCCACAGACTTTTGAGGGGCTTTGTGTGTGTGTGTGTGTGTGTGTGTGTGTGTGTGTGTGTACCACATAATGTGATGAATCTGAGCACGGAATGTGATTGTGTATGATGATGATAAGAGCGCCCCTCACTTAACAAAGGGTGATTTTTCAAGTAAAGAAAAAGGAAATGTCCACACAACATAGGTTGCTCTCCCGTAGACGACCAAGACCGTTCCGGTTTCCCATGTCTCCCTCCCTATACCTTTGAAAGTTAGAGACTTACCAGTTGGCAATAGAACACAGTTTGCATGTTATTTCAAAACAGTTTATACTAATATTTCATGATTAATTTCTTCTCTCATTCTGCACCCTAGATATCTGTTCTGCCCAACTACCACTGAAGAAACATGCCTACTGTGACCAGTGTGGGAAAAACTTCTTCACAAGGGCGAGACTCAAAATACACCAGAGAACACATACAGGAGAGAAGCCCTTCCACTGTGACGAGTGTGGGAAACGGTGTCTTACAAGTGGTGAACTCAAAGTTCACCAGAGAGTTCATACAGGAGAAAAACCCTACCACTGTGACCAATGTGGGAAACGGTTCACTAGATCAGACCATGCCACGACACACCAGAGAATTCACACTAGAGAGCACTTAGAGAAGCCTTTCACTTGTGATCAATGTGGGAAGAGTTTTAACCACTATGATTACTTAAAGTCTCACCAGCGCAGCGTCCATAGTGGAAAGAAACCCTACCAATGTGGCCAGTGTGGGAAAAGGTTCAACAAAAACTGTTATCTCCAAACGCACCAGAGAAGTCATGCAGGATATAAACCCTATTTCTGTGACCAGTGTGGGAAAGGGTTTTCTTCGTTAACCGGTTTAAAGCTACATGAGCTCACAATTCACACTGGAATGAAGTCTTTCGATTGTGATCAATGTGGGAAGTGTTTTAGCACATACGGCACCTTAGTGATTCATCAGCGCATCCATAGTGGAGAAAAACCGTACCACTGTAGCCAGTGTGGGAAAGGTTTCAGTCACTCATGCAACCTCAAAGCGCACCTCAGAATTCACACTGGAGAGCGACCCTACCCTTGCCAACAATGTGAGATGAGTTTTAAGAAGCTTGAGCACTTGAAAAATCATCGGCGTATCCATACAGGAGAGAAACCCTTTCAGTGCAAGGAGTGTGGGGCAAGCTTTCGTCAGCTAAGTAGCTTTAAGAAACACCAGATGATTCACACGGGAGAGAAGCCATTCCATTGTGAATTGTGTGGCAAGAGTTTTCTTGAGGCTAAGACCTTAAGATTTCATAAGCGTACTCATACAGGAGAGAAACCCTACGAGTGTGATCAATGTGGTGAACGATTCAGTCATTCTCAGACCTTAAAGGGCCACTACAGAATTCATACTGGAGAGAAACCTTTTAATTGTGAACAGTGTGGGAGGAGCTTTTCTCAGAGACACTCACTGAAGAATCATCAAAACACCCATACAGGAAAGAAATTCTACTGCACACAGTGTGGAAAATGGTTTGCTCATTTAGATTATTTAAAAATACATAGCCGAATTCACACTGGTGAGAAACCTTTTAATTGTGAACAGTGTGGGAGGAGCTTTTCTCAGAGACAATCACTGAAGAGTCATCAAAACACCCATACAGGAAAGAAATTCTACTGCACACAGTGTGGAAAATGGTTTTCTCGTTTAGATTATTTAAAAATACATAGCAGAATTCACACTGGTGAGAAACCATATGAATGCAAACAATGTGGGAAGAGTTTCCGACAGATGAGTCCATTAAAGTCTCATCGTTGTAGATAAATGTAGTTAGTCTCATCGATGCACTTAATTATGAAGAAGCTATGTTGGGGAAAATGTCTATAAAGTGGTCAGCTGTGGAAATGGATATAGATCTGAAAGGAAGTCTTGAAAATCTGAGGAGCCGGTCACTCAATTAAAGGAGGCGTCAACATTAATTTTACAGGTCTGAGGTCTTAATCAGGTCGAGTTGAAGTACTTTTGCACTGTCCTTGTAATTAATTAGAACATATGTTCTCACACAGGTAATCTTATTCATAATTGAATTAATTTATTATTCAACAAAGCAATTAATAACCGATTTCTATTTTGGGCATGCCTTTATAGATAAAAAGTAGAAAATGTATTCAAAAATGTAAAACACCCTTGTGCAACGAAGCATAAAACTATGCTTAGCACGAATGGCCAATCTTATATAATCTCATTATTATATAAGACTCCTTAACTCGTTCACCTACATCTAGCTGTTCAAGATTCTCAATGAATCTTGAAACTTATACCTAAATGGCTACTCAACATGAAAGACACGCAGGTACAGCATCAGAAGGAGCTCCACTGATGTCTGTCCTTTTTTAGTCTCAAACGTGGGAAAAACTCTTTCTACTGCCATGCCACCAAAATGTAGAATGCCCTTCCAAGTTCCAACAGTCAATCAACCAACTACTATATACGGATGTAGTGGCCTTAGCTCCGTTTGGAACCTCATATCTACGCTTACGATTTGTATTGCTATTTGGTTTATTGTTCATCTCCGTATACTTCAGGCCTTTTTATTGCTACAATCTTTACCTTTTTGTCTTAGTCTATACTGTAAAATATTGTTTATATTTGTATTGCAATTTTGTTCATGCCATTATGTTGCTAAATCTGATTTCACTGCTTTAATTGCATTATAAGTTAATAAAATAAACACATTGACGGTTGAACATGAATCTCTCTGTGAGTCTCTGTGAGTCTCTCCCAAACCTAAAACAGGGTGAGGGTGGTGGTGAGAGTGGATGCAGGTGATGGAGTCATTCACATTGTTATGGATATCATGTGTTGCATAGATGATAGACATTATGTTATGGTAGATATGGATGAAGTGACCGTGACGTCACCCACTGGTTTCTAGTGAATTGACTGTAGTGATATCTTGGTAGAATTGGCTAGTGTGGTGGTGGGTAGGGAAGCGAGGGCTGGGCTTTCTCTCCTCAGTAGAGCTACTTAAATGACTACTTTGATTGAAGCCAGGCCCGAGCTGGAGTACCAACTCATAGCAGACGCCTTCAAACTTAACAGATAAATTAGGCTACTCATGGTTCTGCCTTTTTTTTATGTTTTTTTTTGTTGTGGCTTTCGCCTTTATTTCTTATTTTATTTTGTGCCCTATTGGTAGGCTAGTTAGGGTACGAATGGTGCCAGGGGATGTAACTCTTTAAATGAAGTAGTGTCTTCATGTTGCATCAACACCTCCCAATGAATCCTTTCCACCCTAACAAAATTAGCCGATCTAAAAGCACACAGCATCATGCGTTGAGCTTGCAGAACTTCTATTTTCACCAAATGGTCGCTTAATATTGCCAAAAGTTAATTTATGACATGGCCTGTTCAGACTGCTCAGTACTGTGTTTCACCAGTAGATGTCAGGTTTTGCACATATTTGGGTATAGTTTAGTTAGTTGCCCTTTTGCAATGAGCACTTATATTTGAAGAAATCATGACTGTGTGTTTGCTCAGAGTGCATTTATGCCATTTGGATACCATTTTGTCAACCTACTGTATAGCCTAAGTACTACTACAACACTTTGAACAGTAATAACATAGTTTGCTTAAGCTGTAATATAACTTGTTTGAATCAATAAAATGTTCTTTTAACCATGTATAGCAGATGTCATAGGTATGGTAGAGTTGCTATGTCTGCTGATAAGCGACTTTGGGCTTGTTATTTCTGTAAAGTCGCCTGTAAATGTTGGTCGTTTTGGGTTAAGTTTTTTTATTTGGGCTTATTGTTTCTAAATTGTAGTTGCTTACCAGGATTTCCTAATGTTGTTTAAACCAGTGGTTCTCAACTTCTCACACATTTTCATTTCAATGACCCCCAAGTTAAATGGTAAATGGTGCATTTACATATATCGCTTTTATCCTTCGCGCTTTACATAGATTGTAAATTACATTCACGGAACACATTCACACACGGTGACGCACCGATGGAAACCATGCAAGGCACCAATAACCTGCACATGGGGAATGGGGAGCAATTTGGGCTTCAGACTACTAGAGTCTTGCTCAAGGACACTTCGACACTAACTCTAAGCCATTAGTGTCGAAGTGTCCTTGAGCAAGACTCTAGTCTGGGGGAGCCCGGGATCAAACTTGCGGTTCCCATCCAACTACTCACCCTGCAGCTACTCTGGCCCTGAGCCACTGCTATGAATTTGTTCACCGACTCCCCCAGATTTGTGTTGTTTCAAAATATATTCAAATGTTTAACTTTTTGAATATATTTTTCAAATTTTATTTAGTTGAAAATAGAAGATCTATAATAATAATAATAATAATAAAACTTTATTTGTATAGCACCTTTCATGACATGAAATTCAGCTCAAAGTGATTTACAGAGCAATGGAGGAAAAAAGAAAAGAAAAGCAAGGCATAAACATTAAAAAACAAGAGCAGTAATGCAATACAGTGAGGACATGAATAACAAAAAAATAAAAGATCAATTAAAAGCAAGGGTGTAGAAGTGGGTCTTGAGCTGTGCTTTAAAAATGTCTACAGAGGCTGCCTGTCGAAGGTACAGTGGGAGTTTGTTCCATGCCGTCGGCCTGTAAGCAAAAAGCTGCTTCCCCGTTATTTTTTGTTGCCATTTTTTTAGGCAAAGCGAGTAGGCTAGCAGTGGAAGACCTTAGGGGCGGTTTGGGACATATTTAGGCAGGCAGTCATGTAGGTAGGAAGGTGCGAGACCATTGAGAGCTTTATAAACAAGTAAAATAATTTAAAAATCAATCCTAAAAACAACCGGAAGCCAGTGCAGTGAAACCAAAACTGGAATAATATGTTCTCTCATCTTAGTTATAGTTAAAACTCTGGCTGCTGCATTTTGGACAAGTTGTAATCTGTCAGTTGTTTTCTTAGGCAGTCCAAAAAAAGTGCATTGCAGTAATCAAGCCGAGAAAAAACAAAGGCGTGGATTAGCGTTTTTGCATCGTCCAAGGACACATAGGCTCTGATTCGTGCAATTATCTCTAAAATGAAAAAAGGCAATCTTGGTAACATGATTAATGTGTGAATTAAAATTCAGAATCAATAATGACCCCCAAATTCTTTACTGTACTTTCTACAGTCAGGTTGCGAAGTCTGCTTATTATTTATTCTTTCTGCTCACTAGAACCGATTATGAGAACTTCTGTCTTATCCTCATTTAGCTTGAGAAAGTTCTCACTCATCCAGCATTTGATGCTAGACAGACCAGATAAGCTCACAAAGCATCACACTGTGACCTGTTGTGGGCTTGTAGATCTGCTATTTTCAAATAGCCAAATATGCTCTACTTTTGGGCTGGTTTTCATAGACCTGGTTGCTTATTTCTCAAAACCTGGCAACAATGCACTAGGCGAGGCTTCAGAATGTGGCTAGAGATGGAGAGAGAGATGAATGATAGATCTCTGCCGTCTTCTTTGTCGAGTCAAGTCACATGAACTGAGACGTTAAAATTTAAGCAAATTCATTCAGATCACAGCTGGTTAAGCCAGTGAAATATCGACCATCGAATTCCACAGAAGAAGAGCTGTTTACTATTAAAAACTTAGGGTTTTAAAAACTTTCAAAGGCGTCAGAGGAACAGCGAGAAATCTGCCAGAGCATGCAGAGACCGAGACCAACGGAAGCCATGTTGAACCCTGTAGTAAAGTTACACAAAATAGGTATGTACAGTTTATTATATCACTTTAAAGTTTTATTCAAGTTTAAACTGTAATAAGTGTGTGTGACTGTGTGTGTGTGTGTGTGTGTGTGTGTGTGTGTGTGTGTGTGCGTGTGTGTGCGTGTGTGTGTGTGTGTGTGTGTGTGTTGTAAAAAAAACCCCCAATGTAACAAGAACCAGTGTAACTGCCATGACCAAATCAGCCAAAAGTAACTTTATCAATGATAAAGCCGAGGAAAACAAAAACAATCCTCGGGAGCTCTGGAAGCTACTAAACAACCAACTAGGCTGTGGTCAGAAACTAAAAACCAGGTTTACAAACATAAACATCAAATCGAATAACACCCTCATCACTGACAAGCTTGATGTAGCCAACCACTTAAACATCTTCTTTACAAACATTGCAACAATGCTGGTTAACAAACTGCCCTCCCACTCTGGGCGTTTTGGTGTAGAGCACATCAAAGACTTCTACAAAAACCTAGGTGTTTGTAAAGATGATTTTAAAATGGCAATGGTAACAACTGAGGAGGTACTTAAAAAACTGAGTGCCCTCCAACCCCACAAGGCCACTGGCCATTTCTCAGAGACTCAGCCATTTCCATAGCTCCAGTCATCACCCACATAGTAAACCTCTCCATCAAACAGGGACAGGTCCCCCAAGATTTTAAACTGGCCAAAGTAACCCCCCTGTACAAAAAAGGGAGTAAATTAGAACCCGGCAACTACCGCCCTATTTCTATTCTAAGCTCCATCTCGAAAGTGATGGAAAAAATTGTCTATGAACAGGTTGAAAAGTATCTTGCCACTAACAAATTAATGTACGAGTTCCAATCTGGTTTCAGAATGTGGTATCTGGTCTGATTAGAATGCCACCGTCGGTGAATGAAGCAGTCAGACAGGTTTCCGAAAGGTATAACATGGATTCATTTATTGCAAGAAGTTTAACATAAGTTTCAGACAAACAAAAAGGAGAAGAGGGGTAAGGGTAGGGGAGATGTTACACCAGGACTGAACAGGATAAGGGAAGAGGGAGAAAGGTGGGGTCCAGTTCTTCCTTTGTCCGGTATTATATACTCAGCTAATACATGGCTGTAAATGTACGTGCATACTATTCTGGTTCTCACTGTATGTGTGCGTTCACAATGTGTGTGTCTCTTTTCGATCAGAGAGACTCCGTGCATGTTTTGTGCATGAGACGTGTGTGTGTGTGTGTGTGTGTGTGTGTGTGTGTGTGTGTGTGTGTGTGTGTGTGTGTGTGTGTGTGTGTGTGTGTGTGTGTGTGTGTGTGTGTGTGTGTGTGTGTGTGTGATGTGCGCGTGTGTGCGTGCATGGTGTTCTGAGGCACTTTACTTAAGTGCATGTGAATCCTGTGCATGTGCGTGCATGTGTATGAGTTTGTATGTGTGTCAGTGTGTGTGTCAGAGTGTGTGTGTGTACGTCTCTTCCATTTAGACCCTAATGATACTGTCATGGAACTTTTCAGCATAGTGTGAGCATCATAAATGAAGGAGAGAAAAGTCTGGTCTGATGATGTTACATTTATTATAAAGTAATTAAAACGTGTACGAGTGATGAGATCACGACCTCTCTTAAGGAGAGATCGGGGTAACATGAGGAAAGATGGGCTTTCATTTGTATAAAGACATGAAATCAGCAAAGGGGTGTGGCCTGACATGGCAAGTTCTGAGATACTGGGTAGCAACTGGTTGAAACCAGTTACGTTGACTGGCTCATTTAATGACTGTAGCAGTGATGTCTCCAAGCAGTGTCTCGACCTTGGAGAAGGCAGGGTTAAGCAGAGGAGTGTGCACAGCTGCGCAGCCTGTGCAGGCCTCTCACAATGTAACATGTTAAAATGAAAAATAAGGGGGATTGTATATGAACAGAGAATATAATTATTCCCTATCAATACCCAGATGTTACTTCCTGGGCTCTAGGCCTCTGACCTGTATGACCCAAACCTGGCGAAGTTGATGGAATTCACCCCTTAGTATTGGCTCTTATTAGCTCTCAGCCACATGCATGCCCAAGCTTCACTACTAAACATGAAATATAAGACATCTAACCCACAGCTCCTTATATCGCAATGTGTAAGTTATCTAATTTCAACGTTCTTTCCACAGATCACTACAGGTTGAGTTCTGTGGAACTCAACCTGTGGAATAACCCCAGACGATACAGTTAATTCTTTCTGCGCCATCTACGAACATATTCGGACCCTTTAGGCTAGGGTACGGCATCAGCCAACTACGAACATGTTCGTAGACAACCGTATACTCCATTATATGTCAATTTACCTTTTAGCATTGCTCCGGTTGCTATGGAGCGCCTCCGTCCCCACAAGCTATGGGATTTTTTATTCCAGCTCCATGGGGAGCACATCTGGAGCTAATGGTGCTGATCTGTGCTCACAACTAGAGCCCCCACCTCACTGATAACCTAATGGTGCTGATCTGTGCTCACAACTAGAGCCCCCACCTCACTGATAACCTAATGGTGCTGATCATTGTGCTCACAACTAGAGCCCCCACCTCACTGATAACCACAGTCTGTGCTAATGGTGCTGATCATTGTGCTCACAACTAGAGCCCCCACCTCACTGATAACCACAGTCTGTGCTAATGGTGCTGATCATTGTGCTCACAACTAGAGCCCCCACCTCACTGATAACCACAGTCTGTGCTAATGGTGCTGATCATTGTGCTCACAACTAGTGCCCCCACCTCACTGATAACCCGGAAATGAAACGATGGCCTGTAGACTGAGACTGAATGGCTGGCACATGTTAGCTGTGCTTATGCTACCACCTAGCGGGCATAGAAAGAATTTAAGTACTTGCATATGAAAGGCTTGCAAAGGAAACCCATTTAAACCCAATGTAGAACAGGTAAATGGAAACAGGAAAGTTACATGGTGCAGCTTGAAGCGATTTGTAATCTACATAATGGCAGCATAGTAACAAAGGTGTTTTCTACTGGTGATTTTCACAGATCCCTACAGTAAGAGATTTACGGTATCAAAAGAGATGACCTTCAAAAGTCATTCAACGTTGTCAGAGGAACAGCGAGAGATGGACCACAGACTTCTGCTGCAACCTGTAGCGAAGTTGTACAGGACAGGTACTTTTTCTTTTTTACTTGTTATTTCCGCTGACGACTGTCGACTCGAGATCTATGTTAAAGGAGAATTCCATGCTAGAATGCTTTCTTACCTTTCTTAACTTTCTTTGTAGTCGTTACGTCCCCACCAAAGAGGTCCAGGTGTTTTTTTGTGCAAAAGCTCCTTATTGGCTATTTCCCCTACCATAAGCGCTCAATGAATTGCATTGAATGGAATGGGAATTGAATGGGGCTATGGGGTGTTGTGCTAATTTGCTTATTTCCATCGAAATAAGTAGTAAACTGTGCCGCTTGGGATATTATTTACATTATGAAGAGAGGATATATACAAAAAATATATAATTTTGAGCGATGGAAATAAGTGAATTAGCACAACACCCCATAGCCCCATTCAATTCAATGCAATTCATTTAAGGCTTATGGTAGGGGAAATAGCCAATAAGGAGCTTTTGCACAAAATAACACCTGGACCTCTTTGGTGGGGACGTAACAACTACAAATAAAGGAAAGAAAGCCTTTTAGCATGGAATTCTCCTTTAAGAGATGCACTTATAAAATGCACAGCATGACGCATGATGAAAATATGGAAATCTTTTCACCTCTTCCATTATGTTTTTGTTGCTTCTGAAGAGGTCTGTTGCAGATTGATGATGTAATAATGAATGTGGAAGATTCACTTGAAAAAAAGGAGTAGGATATGCACTTCCATCCCCACAGACTTTTGAGGGGCGCCTCCTATGCACAGCTGTGTGTGTGTGTGTGTGTGTGTGTGTGTGTGTGTGTGTGTGTGTGTGTGTGTGTGTGTGTGTGTGTGTGTGTGTGTGTGTGTGTGTACCACATAATGTGATGATCACACATGAAGCACGGAATGAGATTGTGTATGATGATGATAAGAGCGCCCCTCACTTAACAAAGAGTGATTTTTTTAAACACTGTGCTGGACCAAAAGAAAATGATCAAGTAAAGAAAAAGGAAATGTCCACACACCATAGGTTGCTCTCCCGTAGACGACCAAGACCGTTCCGGTTGCCCATGTCTCCCTCCCTATACCTTTGAAAGTTAGAGCCTCACCAGTTGGCAATAGAACAATAGAACTGTTTGCATGTTCAAAACAGTTTTTACTAATATTTCATGATTAATTTCTCCTCTCATTCTGCACCCTAGATATCTGTTCTGCCCAACTACCAGTGAAGAAACATACCTACTGTGACCAGTGTGGGAAAAACTTCTTCACAAGGGCGAGACTCAAATTACACCAGAGAACACATACAGGAGAGAAGCCCTTCCACTGTGACCAGTGTGGGACACGGTGTCTTACAAGTGGTCATCTCAAAGTTCACCAGAGAGTTCATACAGGGGAAAAACCCTACCAATGTGACCAATGTGGGAAACGGTTCACTAGATCAGGCGATGCCAGGAGACACCAGAGAATTCACACTAGAGAGTACTTAGAGAAGCCTTTCACTTGTGATCAATGTGGCAAGAGATTTAACCACTATGATTACTTAAAGTCTCACCAGCGCAGCATCCATAGTGGAAAGAAACCCTACCAATGTGGCCAGTGTGGGAAAAGGTTCATCAAAAACTGTTATCTCCAAAAGCACCAGAGAAGTCATGCAGGATATAAACCCTATTTCTGTGACCAGTGTGGGAAAGGGTTTTCTTCGTTAAACGGTTTAAAGCTACATGAGCTCACAATTCACACTGGAATGAAGTCTTTCGATTGTGATCAATGTGGGAAGTGTTTTAGCCAATACGGCACCTTAGTGTCTCATCAGCGCATCCATAGTGGAGAGAAACCGTACCACTGTAGCCAGTGTGGGAAAAGTTTCAGTCAATCATGCAGCCTCAAAGCGCACATCAGAATTCACACTGGAGAGCGACCCTACCCTTGCCAACAATGTGAGATGAGTTTTAAGAAGCTTGAGCACTTGAAAAATCATCAGCGTATCCATACAGGAGAGAAACCCTTTCATTGCAAGGAGTGTGGGGCAAGCTTTCGTCAGCTAAGTAGCTTGAAGAAACACCAGGTGATTCACACGGGAGAGAAGCCATTCCATTGTGAATCGTGTGGCAAGAGTTTTCGAGACGCGAATACCTTAGAACAACATAAGCGTACTCATACAGGAGAGAAACCCTACGAGTGTGATCAATGTGGTGAACGATTCAGTCATTCCCAGACCTTAAAGGGCCACTACAGAATTCATACTGGAGAGAAACCCTTTAATTGTGAAGAGTGTGGGAAGAGTTTTAGTCGGCGTGACTCATTGCAGAAACATCAACTCACGCACACAGGAGTGAAATCCTTCAGCTGTACTCGATGTGGAAAATGTTTTGCTCAATTAGAATATTTGAAAGTACATAGCAGAATTCACACTGGTGAGAAACCATATGAATGCAAACAATGTGGGAAGAGTTTCCGACATATTAATTCATTAAAGTCTCATCGTTGTGAATAAATGTAGTTAGTCTCATCGATGCACTTAATTATGAAGAAGCTATGTTGGGGAAAATGTCTATAAAGTGATCAGCTGTGGAAATGGATATAGATCTGAAAGGAAGTCTTGAAAATCTGAGGAGCCGGTCACTCAATTAAAGGAGGCGTCAACATTAATTTTTCAACCACAACAGGTCTGAGGTCTTAATCAGGGCGAGTTGAAGTACTTTTGCACTGCCCTTGTAATTCATTAGAACATATGTTCTCACACAGTTAATCTTATTCATAATTGAATTAATTTATTATTTAACAAAGCAATTAATAACCGATTTCTATTTTGGGCATGCCTTTATAGATAAAAAGTATAAAATTAATTCAAAAATGTAAAACACCCTTGTGCAACGAAGCATAAAACTATGCTTAGCACGAATGGCCAATCTTATATAATCTTATTATTATATAAGACTCCTTTAGTCGTTCACCTACATCTAGCTGTTCAAGATTCTCAATGAATCTTGAAACTTATACCTAAATGGCTACTCAACATGAAAGACACGCAGTTACAGCATCAGAAGGAGCTCCACTGATGTCTGTCCTTTTTTAGTCTCAAACGTGGGAAAAACTCTTTCTACTGCCATGCCACCAAAATGTAGAATGTTCCAAGTTCCAACAGTCAATCAACCAACTACTATATACCGATGTAGTGGCCTTAGCTCCGTTTGGAACCTCATGTCTACGCTTACGATTTGTATTGCTATTTGGTTTATTGTTCATCTCCGTTTACTTCAGGCCTTTTTATTGCTACAATCTTTACCTTTTTGTCTTAGTTTATACTGTAAAATATTGTTTATATTTGTATTGCAATTTTGTTCATGCCATTATATTGCTAAATCTGATTTCACCGCTTTAATTGCATTATAAGTTAATAAAATAAACACATTGACGGTTGAACATGAATCTCTCCGTGAGTCTCTGTGAGTCTCTCCCAAACCTAAAACAGGGTGAGGGTGGTGGTGAGAGTGGATGCAGGTGATGGAGTCATTCACATTGTTATGGATATCATGTGTTGCATAGACATTATGGTATGGTAGATATGGATGAAGTGACCATGATGTCACCCACTGGTTTCTAGTGAATTGACCGTAGCGATATCTTGGTAGAAATGGCTAGTGTGGTGGTGGTGGGTAGGGAAGCGAGGGCTGGGCTTTCTCTCCTCAGTAGAGCTACTTAAATGACTACTTTTATTGAAGCCAGGCCCGAGCTGGAGTACCAACTCATAGCAGACGCCTTCAAACTTAACAGAAAAATTAGGCTACTCATGGTTCTGCCTTTTTTTCCTTTTTTTAATGTTTTTTTTTTGCGGCTTTCGCCTTCATTTTTTATTTTATTTTGTGGTAGTTTATTGGTAGTTAAGCTACTAATGGTGCCAGGGGATGTAACTCTTTAAATTAAGTAGTGTTTTCATGTTGCATCAACACCTCCCAATGAATCCTTTCCACCCTAACAAAATTAGCCGATCTAAAATCACACAGCATCATGCGTTGAGCTTGCAGAACTTATATTTTCACCAAATGATTGCCAAATGCTTGCGTAATATTGCCAAAGGTTAATTTATGACATGGCCTGTTCAGACGGCCTGTTCAGTACTGTGTTTCACCAGTAGATGTCAGGTTTTGCACATATTTGGGTATAGTTTAGTTAGTTGCCCTTTTGCAATGAGCACTTATATTTGAAGAAATCATGACTGTGTGTTTGCTCAGAGTGCATTTATGCCATTTGGATACCATTTTGTCAACCTACTGTATAGCCTATGTACTACTACAACACTTTGAACAGTAATAACATAGTTTGCTTAAGCTGTAATAGAACTTGTTTGAATTAATAAAATGTTCTTTAACCAACGCATGTAGCAGATGTCATAGGTATGGTAGAGTTGCCATGTCTGCTGATAGGATTTCCTAATGTTGTTTAAACCAGTTCTCACACATTTTCATTTCAATGACCCCCAAATTAAATGGTGAATTTATGTATCGCTTTTATCCTTTGCGCTTTACATAGATTGTAAATTACATTCACGGAACACATTCACACACGGTGACGCACCGATGGAAACCATGCAAGGCACCAATAACCTGCACATGGGGAATGGGGAGCAATTTGGGCTTCAGACTACTAGAGTCTTGCTCAAGGACACTTGACACTAACTCTGGGGCCCAGAGTTAGTGTCAAAGTCTCATTGAGCAAGACTCTAGTCTGGGGGAGTACCGGGATCAAACTTGCGGTTCCCATCCAACCACTCACCGGGCTACTCTGGCCCTGAGCCACTGCTATGAATTTGTTCACCGACTCCCCCAGATTTGTGTTGTTTCAAAATATATTCAAAATGTTTAACTTTTTGAATATATTTTTCAAATTTTATTTAGTTGAAAATAGCAGATCTATAATAATAATAATAATAATAAAACTTTATTTGTATAGCACCTTTCATGATATGAAATGCAGCTCAAAGTGATTTACAGAGCAATGGAGGAAAAAAGAAAAGAAAAGCAAGGCATAAACATTAAAAACAAGAGCAGCAATGCAATACAGTGAGGACATGAATAACAAAGAAATAAAATATCAATTAAAAGAAAGGGTGTAGATTTTGTAGAAGTGGGTCTTGAGCTGTGCTTTAAAAATGTCTACAGAGGCTGCCTGTCGAAGGTACAGTGGGAGTTTGTTCCACGCTGTCAAAAAGCTCCTTCCCCGTATTTTTTTGTTGTCATTTGTTTAGGCAAAGCGAGCAGGCCAGCAGTGGAAGACCTTAGGGGGCGGTTTGGGACATATTTAGGCAGGCAGTCATGTAGGTAGGAAGGTGCGAGACCATTGAGAGCTTTATAAACAATTAAAATAAATTTAAAATCAATCCTAAAAACAACCGGAAGCCAGTGCAGTGAAGCCAAAACTGGAATTTTGGACAAGTTGTAATCTGTCAGTTGTTTTCTTAGGCAGTCCTGAAAAAAGTGCATTGCAGTAATCAAGCCGAGAAAAAACGAAGGCGTGGATTAGCGTTTTTGCATCGTCCAACGACAAAATAGGCTCTGATTCGTGCAATATTTCTAAGGTGAAAAAGGCAATCTTGGTAACATGATTAATGTGTGAATTAAATTTTAATTCAGAATCAATAATGACCCCCAAGTTCTTTACTGTACTGTTACTTTCTACAGTCAGGTTGCCAAGTCTGCTTATTATTGATTATTTCTGCTCACTATAGAACCGATTATGAGAACTTCTGTCTTATCCTCATTTAGCTTGAGAAAGTTCTCACTCATCCAGCATTTGATGCTAGACAGACCAGATAAGCTCACAAAGCATCACACTGTGACCTGATGTGGGCTTGTAGATCTGCTATTTTCAAATATCCAAATATGCTCTAATTTTGGGCTGGTTTTCATAGACCTGGTTGCTTATTTCTCAAAACCTGGCAACAATGCACTATAGGCGAGGCTTCAGAATGTGGCTAGAATGTGTTGAGTCAAGTCACATAAAGCTGAACTGAGATGTTAAAATTTAAGCAAATTAATTCAGATCACAGCTGTTAAAGCCAGTGAAATATCGACCATCGAATTCCACAGAAGAAGAGCTGTTTACTGTTAAAAAGTTAGGGTTTTAAATAATTTTAAAAACTTTCAACGGCGTCAGAGGAACAGCGAGAAATCTGCCAGAGCATGCAGAGACCGAGACCAACGGAAGCCATGTTGAACTTAAACCCTGTAATAAAGTTACACAAAATAGGTATGTACAGTTTACTTTAATATCACTTTAACGTTTTATTCAAGTTTAAACTGTAATAAAGCCGTGTGTGTGTGTGTGTGTGTGTGTGTGTGTGTGTGTGTGTGTGTGTGTGTGTGTGTGTGTGTGTGTGTGTGTGTGTGTGTGTGTGTGTGTGTGTGTGTGTGTGTGTGTGTGTGTGTGTGTCTGGGGGGGGGGCATTGGGTGTTGTGTTGTGGGAGGAAGAGAGAGAGTCTGAGTTGTGCAAGTAGCCTACTGTATGTAGGAATACAAGAAGACTCGCCCCGTTTCTTTTTTCCTCCCAGAATTGCCCCCAGTGAGGGGTGGGAGAGGCTGGACAGCAGACGGCTGGACTTTGAATTTCTTTAACTATAAACTTTCATGACAGCAGACAGCCTAAGTACAAATATAATTTATGAAAAGCTACTACAGTGAAGTTTGTTCACAGAAGTTGTTGTAGGATATGTGGGGATTATCTGACGAGGTACCATTTGAGGGGGGCAAAACCTTACAATACTAAATAATACTAAATTGTTTATAGGGTCAATAAATGTAATATTAAATAACCTTTCCACAGGAGTATCTTTTTATATTTTTCCAAAAAGAATACAAGCAGCCAATAGCATATTACAAAGTTATCCCCCTCACTGGGGAAAATTCCGGGAGGAAAAACGGGCACGCACCGGGGTGAGTCTTCTTGTTACCGTATGTAGCTACTTGGAAAAGACGAAACTGTATGTGGTTGTAACTGCATGTAAGCCTTGTAACTAGGAAAGTTGCTATGCAGGGAATAGGCAGGAAATTGCTGCTAGTGACGGAGAGAAACAGGATCATTTGAGGCAAGAGAATGAGTAAATGAAGAAGTGAAACAGAGAATGATGTTGTAAGAAAGTGAAGCCATGTAGGCATACTAACACAGAGTTATTGATCAGGCCGACTTTATGTTTCGTAGATGTAATAGCATGAGTCTGGGTCTGGCATAATGCCAAGGCTTGAGTAATGACTAGAGAAGCGCATCCATGGGACACAGAGTGAATTATGTAAACTGTTGTGTATACTGCGAGGGAGGAAAATTATTTAATAGGGACAAGGTTGACTACAGCAGTAGATACTATAGTAACTGGGTAGGGTTACTATCCCCCCGCCGGGCCCGCCCCCACCACACAGCCAACTGAGGGTGCTTTTCGACTGAGAACCAAGGCCGCCGAGTCCACAGCTAGCTGTGTTTACCTTCCACTATCTGGACTTTGAGACAACGCGACCCTGAGCCCCAGATCCGGGAGGGCCGCTCAGGATACGCAAACAATGAACTAACGCACCACACGCCGCCTTCATCCTACCCACCCCCGAACCCCCACCCGCACTATTCCGGCTGTGCTTAAATTATTTCCTAAGCGCACGCAGCCCCTCCATCCAGAAGGGTGGCGTGTGTAGTGGTTTTTTTGTTGCCCAGACCTACAACCCACCCTGCCCCCACCCCCCCCCCCCCCTCCTTCTCTGTCAACACCCCCACCCCCTCCCTCTCTGTCAACACCCCAACCCTGCCTCCCTCCCCCGCATCCTCCCATTTCTTTCTTTTTTTTGCAAGGAAGAAACTAGTGGCGGCGCACTCAGTTGCAGCGGCTCAGTGCACTCTTTGTACACCCTTCATTTCATTGTATTTGTATACTCTGTACAGTGACAATACATTTAATCTAATCTAATGTGTTAGCTTAAATCTAGGCTCAATTCATTGAGAGTAAGAATAAAACCTTTTAAACAGAGAGACTATATACAGGACAGGCGTACCCCCGTACTGCCTGGCGACAGTGTCCAGGACTCGGAGAAAGACCTCACCTTCGGGGCACGAGCGACGCCGAGCGACGCGCCAAAAATCCGTCCCAGCCAACCCGCCACTTGATGCGTATGCAAATAAAACAGCAGATTTGTGCCTGGTTTGCTGGGACCAGATTACATAAATGACCATAATTCTTAGGTCATCATTGAGAGCTAGTCATACATATACACACACCATGTACTCTGGTCCCAGCAAATCAGGCACAATTTGCTATTTTATTTTACAAATTACATATATATGTATATGTATGACTAGCTCTCAATGATGACGTAAGACATATGGTCATTTATGTAATCTGGTCCCAGCAAATCAGGCACAATTTTGCTGTTTTATTTGCATACGCATCAAAAGTGGCGGGTTGGCTGGGACGGTGCATATGGACCGGGCGAAAATATTACTTGCGCGCTCTGCTTGCGCAAGTAATTCAAATTCAGATAGCTGAAAAATCCAGCTACTGGACCTATAGCATCCACAGAGTCTACAGAGTTAACACCATCAGCTGATCTAGGGCCTTTTCTAACACCATCAGCTGATCTAGGGCCTTTTCTACAGAGTTAACACCATCAGCTGATTCTAGGGCCTTTTCTACACAGTTAACACCATCAGCTGATCTAGGGCCTTTTCTACAGAGTTAACACCATCAGCTGATCTAGGGCCTTGTACTGGGAGACACGTGCCATCTTTCCTCATACCGCTGTATTGTTGATATTCTAGAATAGATGATATGTAAGGATGCTTACATTTTGACTAAAAGGTTCTTTCAACGTTCTTTCCACAGATCACTACAGGTTGAGTTCTGTGGTATCAAGAGAGATGACCAGAAGTTATTCAATGCTGTCAGCTGAACCGCGAGAGATGGACCAGGGACTGATTGATGCAATGCTGCAACCCGTACTGAAGTTATGCAGGATAGGTATGTTTTCACCTTGTCTTTTTTAGTGGTGGTTATCACTGATGACTGCAGAGAGGGTTCTGTGTTAACAGACACACTGATACTGTATGTTTATGTTCATATTGTGATAAATGCAGGTTTTCTACTTTTCTACTGATACTGCAGTTAAAACTCAGAACCTGGAATAACCCCAGACGACACAGTTAATTCTTTCTGCGCCATCTACGAACATATTCGGACCGGACCCCCTAGGCTAGGGTACGGCATCAGCCAACTACGAACATGTTCGTAGACAACCGTGTACTCCATATATGAAATCGGCGACTGTCAATTTACCTTTTAGCATTGCTCCGGTTTCTATGGAGCGCCTCCATCCCCACCAGCTATGGGATTTTTAATTCCAGCTCCATGGGGAGAACATCCGGAGCCCTGCGAGACAGTCTGTGCTAATGGTGCTGATCATTGTGCTGGGGGAGCCCCCACCTCACTGATAACCCTAACCCTAATAATGCTGATCATTGTGCTCACAACAAGAGCCCCCAACTCACTGATAACCCGGAAATGAAACGATGGCCTGTAGACTGAGACTGAATGGCTGGCACATGTTAGCTGTGCTTATGCTGCCACCTAGCGGGCATAGAAAGAATTAAGTACTTGCATATGAAAGGCTTGCAAAGCAAACCCATTTAAACCCAATGTAGAACAGGTAAATGGAAACAGGAAAGTTACATGGTGCAGCTTGAAGCGATTTGTAATCTACATAATGGCAGCATAGTAACAAAGGTGTTTTCTACTGGTGATTTTCACAGATCCATACAGTAAGAGATTTACGGTATCAAAAGAGATGACCTTCAAAAGTCATTCAAAGTTGTCAGAGGAACAGCGAGCGATGTTGATGATGATGTAATATTGAATGCGGAGGAATCACTTGAAAAAAGGAGTAGGATATGCACATCCATCCCCACAGACTTTTGAGGGGCGCCTCCTATGCACAGCTTTGTGTGTGTGTGTGTGTGTGTGTGTGTGTGTGTGTGTGTGTGTGTGTGTGTGTGTGTGTGTGTGTGTGTGTGTGTGTGTGTGTGTGTGTGTGTGTGTGTGTGTGTGTGTGTGTGTGTGTGTGTGTATGTGTACCACATAATGTGATGAATCTGAGCACGGAATGTGATTGTGTATGATGATGATAAGAGCGCCCCTCACTTAACAAAGGGTAAACCACCAAGACCGTTCCGGTTGCCCATGTCTCCCTCCCTATACCTTTGAAAGTTAGAGCCTTACCAGTTGGCAATAGAACACAGTTTGCATGTTATTTCAAAACAGTTTATGCTAATATTTCATGATTAATTTCTCCTCTCATTCTGCACCCTAGATATCTGTTCTGCCCAACTACCAGTGAAGAAACATACCTACTGTGACCAGTGTGGGAAAAACTTCTTCACAAGGGCGAGACTCAAATTACACCAGAGAACACATACAGGAGAGAAGCCCTTCCACTGTGACCAGTGTGGGAGACGGTGTCTTACAAGTGGTGGTCTCAAAGTTCACCAGAGAGTTCATACAGGGGAAAAACCCTACCAATGTGACCAATGTGGGAAACGGTTCACTAGATCAGACCATGCCAGGACACACCAGAGAATGCACACTAGAGAGCACTTAGAGAAGCCTTTCACTTGTGATCAATGTGGGAAGAGTTTTAACCACTATGATTACTTAAAGTCTCACCAGCGCAGCGTCCATAGTGGAAAGAAACCCTACCAATGTGGCCAGTGTGGGAAAAGGTTCAACAAAAACTGTTATCTCCAAACGCACCAGAGAAGTCATGCAGGATATAAACCCTATTTCTGTGACCAGTGTGGGAAAGGGTTTTCTTCGTTAACCGGTTTAAAGCTACATGAGCTCACAATTCACACTGGAATGAAGTCTTTCGATTGTGATCAATGTGGGAAGTGTTTTAGCACATACGGCACCTTAGTGATTCATCAGCGCATCCATAGTGGAGAAAAACCGTACCACTGTAGCCAGTGTGGGAAAGGTTTCAGTCACTCATGCAACCTCAAAGCGCACCTCAGAATTCACACTGGAGAGCGACCCTACCCTTGCCAACAATGTGAGATGAGTTTTAAGAAGCTTGAGCACTTGAAAAATCATCGGCGTATCCATACAGGAGAGAAACCCTTTCAGTGCAAGGAGTGTGGGGCAAGCTTTCGTCAGCTAAGTAGCTTTAAGAAACACCAGATGATTCACACGGGAGAGAAGCCATTCCATTGTGAATTGTGTGGCAAGAGTTTTCTTGAGGCTAAGACCTTAAGATTTCATAAGCGTACTCATACAGGAGAGAAACCCTACGAGTGTGATCAATGTGGTGAACGATTCAGTCATTCTCAGACCTTAAAGGGCCACTACAGAATTCATACTGGAGAGAAACCTTTTAATTGTGAACAGTGTGGGAGGAGCTTTTCTCAGAGACACTCACTGAAGAATCATCAAAACACCCATACAGGAAAGAAATTCTACTGCACACAGTGTGGGAAATGGTTTGCTCATTTAGATTATTTAAAAATACATAGCCGAATTCACACTGGTGAGAAACCTTTTAATTGTGAACAGTGTGGGAGGAGCTTTTCTCAGAGACAATCACTGAAGAGTCATCAAAACACCCATACAGGAAAGAAATTCTACTGCACACAGTGTGGAAAATGGTTTTCTCGTTTAGATTATTTAAAAATACATAGCAGAATTCACACTGGTGAGAAACCATATGAATGCAAACAATGTGGGAAGAGTTTCCGACAGATGAGTCCATTAAAGTCTCATCGTTGTAGATAAATGTAGTTAGTCTCATCGATGCACTTAATTATGAAGAAGCTATGTTGGGGAAAATGTCTATAAAGTGGTCAGCTGTGGAAATGGATATAGATCTGAAAGGAAGTCTTGAAAATCTGAGGAGCCGGTCACTCAAGTAAAGGAAGCGTCAACATTAATTTTACAGGTCTGAGGTCTTAATCAGGGCGAGTTGAAGTACTTTTGTACTGTCCTTGTAATTCATTAGAACATATGTTCTCACACAGTTAATCTTATTCATAATTGAATTAATTTATTATTTAACAAAGCAATTAATAACCAATTTCTATTTTGGGCATGCCTTTATAGATAAAAAGTTGAAAATTAATTCAAAAATGTAAAACACCCTTGTGCAACGAAGCATAAAACTATGCTTAGCACGAATGGCCAATCTTATATAATCTCATTATTATATAAGACTCCTTAACTCGTTCACCTACATCTAGCTGTTCAAGATTCTCAATGAATCTTGAAACTTATACCTAAATGGCTACTCAACATGAAAGACACGCAGGTACAGCATCAGAAGGAGCTCCACTGATGTCTGTCCTTTTTTAGTCTCAAACGTGGGAAAAACTCTTTCTACTGCCATGCCACCAAAATGTAGAATGCCCTTCCAAGTTCCAACAGTCAATCAGCCAACTACTATATACGGATGTAGTGGCCTTAGCTCCGTTTGGAACCTCATATCTACGCTTACGATTTGCATTGCTATTTGGTTTATTGTTCATCTCCGTATACTTCAGGCCTTTTTATTGCTACAATCTTTACCTTTTTGTCTTAGTTTATACTGTAAAATATTGTTTATATTTGTATTGCAATTTTGTTCATGCCATTATGTTGCTAAATCTGATTTCACTGCTTTAATTGCATTATAAGTTAAAATAAACGCATTGATGGTTGAACATGAATCTCTCTGTGAGTCTCTGTGAGTCTCTCCCAAACCTAAAACAGGGTGAGGGTGGTGGTGAGAGTGGATGCAGGTGATGGAGTCATTCACATTGTTATGGATATCATGTGTTGCATAGACATTATGGTATGGTAGATATGGATGAAGTGACCATGATGTCACCCACTGGTTTCTACAGTCCTACTTTGAAGCCTCTAGTGAATTGACCGTAGCGATATCTTGGTAGAAATGGCTAGTGTGGTGGTGGAGCGAGGGCTGGGCTTTCTCTCCTCAGTAGAGCTACTTAAATGACTACTTTGATTGAAGCCAGGCCAGAGCCAGCCTTTATGTGTGCGGAGCTGGAGTACCAACTCATAGCAGACGCCTTCAAACTTAACAGAGAAATTGGCTACTCATGGTTCTGCCTTTTTTCCTTTTTTTAATGTTTTTTTTTTGCGGCTTTCGCCTTTATTTTTATATATTTTTTGTGCCCTATTGGTAGTTAGGGTACGAATGGTGCCAGGGGATGTAACTCTTTAAATGAAGTAGTGTCTTCATGTTGCATCAACACCTCCCAATGAATCCTTTCCACCCTAACAAAATTAGCCGATCTAAAAGCACACAGCATCATGCGTTGAGCTTGCAGAACTTCTATTTTCACCAAATGGTCGCTTAATATTGCCAAAAGTTCATTTATGACATGGCCTGTTCAGACGGCCTGTTCAGTACTGTGTTTCACCAGTAGATGTCAGGTTTTGCACATATTTGGGTATAGTTTAGTTAGTTGCCCTTTTGCAATGAGCACTTATATTTGAAGAAATCATGACTGTGTGTTTGCTCAAGAGTGCATTTATGCCATTTGGATATCATTTTGTCAACCTACTGTATAGCCTAAGTACTACTACAACACTTTGAACAGTAATAACATAGTTTGCTTAAGCTGTAATATAACTTGTTTGAATCAATAAAATGTTCTTTTAACCAATGCATGTATAGCAGATGTCATAGGTATGGTAGAGTTGCTATGTCTGCTGATAAGCGACTTTGGGCTTGTTATTTCTGTAAAGTCGCCTGTAAATGTTGGTCGTTTTGGGTTATGTTTTTTTTATTTGGGCTTATTGTTTCTAAATTGTAGTTGCTTACCAGGATTTCCTAATGTTGTTTAAACCAGTGGTTCTCAACTTCTCACACATTTTCATTTCAATGACCCCCAAATTAAATGGTAAATGGTGCATTTACATATATCGCTTTTATCCTTCGCGCTTTACATAGATTGTAAATTACATTCACGCATTCACGGCACACATTCACACACGGTGACGCACCGATGGAAACCATGCAAGGCACCAATAACCTGCACATGGGGAATGGGGAGCAATTTGGGCTTCACACTACTAGAGTCTTGCTCAAGGACACTTTGACACTAATTCTAAGCCATTAGTGTCGAAGTGTCCTTGAGCAAGACTCTAGTCTGGGGGAGCCCGGGGTCAAACTTGCGGTTCCCATCCAACCACTCACCGGGCTACTCTGGCCCTGAGCCACTGCTATGAATTTGTTCACTGACTCCCCCAGATTTGTGTTGTTTCAAAATATATTCAAATGTTTAACTTTTTGAATATATTTTTCAAAATTTATTTAGTTGAAAATAGCAGATCTATAATAATAATAATAATAATAATAAAACTTTATTTGTATAGCACCTTTCATGACATGAAATGCAGCTCAAAGTGATTTACAGAGCAATGGAGGAAAAAAAAGAAAATCAAGGCATAAACATTAAAAAACAAGAGCAGCAATGCAATACAGTGAGGACATGAATAACAAAAAAATAAAATATCAATTAAAAGAAAGGGTGTAGAAGTGGGTCTTGAGCTGTGCTTTAAAAAGGTCTACAGAGAGAGAATAAAGCTCCATTTGTATGGAAGGGATGGGTGAATAAGGGAATTCTCACTCTGGGCCACTTATATAAAGAAGAGACTTTAAAATCGTTTGATGACCTTGTTACAGAATTTGACCTTCCCAGATCTACATTCTGGCAATACTTGCAATTAAGGCACCTACTATGTGGAATATTTGGTTCACCCAGAACTCCGCCTCAGCATTCTGAGTTGTTGCATGGCATCACCATGGTGTTTGGTACAGGTCACGAGGCCTCATTTTACTATTCTAACATCTTCATTGAAAACGCCAGGTTACCTGGCGTGTCAAAAACTGTGTGGGAGAGGGATTTGAATATTGATATTGAAGAGGAGGAGTGGGATGAAATCTGCAGAAATTCAACAAAGATGTCTAAAGATACTAGAATCAAATTGATTCAATTTAAAATTCTCAACCGCTTCTATTGGACACCCACACGGTTGCACAGACTGGGTCTTAAGGACACAGCTGAGTGCTGGAAGTGCAAGGATCCATCTTCGGTGGGCACCCTGGTTCACGCTTTGTGGGACTGTCCTGTAATTGAGAGTTATTGGAAACAAATTCATAATTGTATCTTAGAAATGACAACGGTTGATTTTCCCTTCTGCCCTAGGCTTTACATACTGGGTGACCCAAAGCAGGTTGCTCACTGTGATTATGTCGATTTCATCCTCACGGCTATCATGATTGGTAGACAGGTGCTAATGAGAGGTTGGAAAGCGTCAGGGAGTCCCTCGTTTCATGACTGGTTTGTGGAATTAGGCAAGGTTGCAGCATACGAAGAAATGGCATATAGGAGGTCCGACAGACTGGACAAATATATACGGAAATGGGGAGGATACATAATGCATATTACTGTCAATCCCACTGTGGTGTGAGCGCAACGTCTGTTTTTCTTTCTTGTTTTCCGTGAAAGTGTAAATTGATATTACCCAGGTGTGTTGGCATTTATTTATTTTTATTTATTATTAATTTGTTTTATTATCATTTTATTGTATTGTATTGTATTGTGTATTGTTTTATCTTTTCTGTAAAGATTTCGTTGTGTGATGTATTTATTATTTTATTGTCTAGTTTTGTTTCGTTTGTTGTCTTAACTGTTTGTGAAACTAAATTGAAAAAGCAATAAAATTTTGAATCATAAAAAAAAAAAAAGGTCTACAGAGGCTGCCTGTCGAAGGTACAGTGGGAGTTTGTTCCACACCGTCGGCCCGTAGAAGCAAAAAGCTGCTTCCCCGTATTTTTTAGTTGCCATTTTTGTTAGGCAAAGCGAGCAGGCCAGCAGTGGAAGACCTTAGGGGGCGGTTTGGGACATATTTAGGCAGGCAGTCATGTAGGTAGGAAGGTGCGAGACCATTGAGAGCTTTATAAACAAGTAAAATAATTTTAAAATCAATGCTGAAAACAACCGGAAGCCAGTGCAGTGAAACCAAAACTGGAGTAATATGTTCTCTCATCTTAGTTCTAGTTAAAACTGGCTGCTGCATTTTGGACAAGTTGTAATCTGTCAGTTGTTTTCTTAGGCAGTCCAAAAAAAGTGCATTGCAGTAATCAAGCCGAGAAAAAACAAAGGCGTGGATTAACGACAAATAGGCTCTGATTCGTGCAATATTTCTACGGTGAAAAAAGGCAATCTTGGTAACATGATTATTGTGTGAATTAAAATTCAATTCAGAATCAATAATGACCCCCAAGTTCTTTACTGTAGCCTACTGTTACTTTCTACAGTCAGGTTGCCAAGTCTGCTTATTATTGATTCTTTCTGCTCACTAGAACCGATTATGAGAACTTCTGTCTTATCCTCATTTAGCTTGAGAAAGTTCTCACTCATCCAGCATTTGATGCTAGACAGACCAGATAAGCTCACAAAGCATCACACTGTGACCTGTTGTGGGCTTGTAGATATGCTATTTTCAAATAGCCATATATGCTCTACTTTTGGTTTGGTTTTCATAGACCTGGTTGCTTATTTCTCAAAACCTGGCAACAATGCACTAGGCGAGGCTTCAGAATGTGGCTAGAGATGGAGAGAGAGATGATAGATCTCTGCCGTCTTCTTTGTCGAGTCAAGTCACATAAAACTGAACTGAGACGTTAAAATTTAAGCAAATTAATTCAGATCCCAGCTGGTAAAGCCAGTGAAATATCGACCATCGAATTCCACAGAAGAAGAGCTGTTTACTGTTAAAAAGTTAGGGTTTTAAAAACTTTCAACGGCGTCAGAGGAACAGCGAGAAATCTGCCAGAGCATGCAGAGACCGAGACCAACGGAAGCCATGTTGAACCCTGTAGTAAAGTTACACAAAATAGGTATGTACAGTTTATTATATCACTTTAAAGTTTTATTCAAGTTTAAACTGTAGTAAGTGTGTGTGTGTGTGTGTGTGTGTGTGTGTGTGTGTGTGTGTGTGTGTGTGTGTGTGTGTGTGTGTGTGTGTGTGTGTGTGTGTGTGTGTGTGTGTGTGTAGCCAACCACTTAAACATCTTCTTTACAAACATTGCAACAATGCTGGTTAACAAACTGCCCTCCCACTCTGGGCGTTTTGGTGTAGAGCACATCAAAGACTTCTACAAAAACCTAGGTGTTTGTAAAGATGATTTTAAAATGGCAATGGTAACAACTGAGGAGGTACTTAAAAAACTGAGTGCCCTCCAACCCCACAAGGCCACTGGCCATGACAATATTCCCTCCAAATTTCTCAGAGACTCAGCCATTTCCATAGCTCCAGTCATCACCCACATAGTTAACCTCTCCATCAAACAGGGACAGGTCCCCAAAGATTTTAAACTGGCCAAAGTAACCCCCCTGTACAAAAAAGGGAGTAAATTAGAACCCGGCAACTACCGCCCTATTTCTATTCTGAGCTCCATCTCGAAAGTGATGGAAAAAATAGTCTATGAACAGGTTGAAAAGTATCTTGCCACTAATAAATTAATGTACCAGTTCCAATCTGGTTTCAGAATGTGGTATCTGGTCTGATTAGAATGCCACTGTCGGTGAATGAAGCAGTCAGACAGGTTTCCGAAAGGTATAACATGGATTCATTTATTGCAAGAAGTTTAACATAAGTTTCAGACAAACAAAAAGGAGAAGAGGGGTACGGGTAGGGGAGATGTTACACCAGGACTGAACAGGATAAGGGAAGAGGGAGAAAGGTGGGGTCCAGTTCTTCCTTTGTCCGGTATTATATACTCAGTTAATACATGGCTGTAAATGTACGTGCATACTATTCTGTTTCTCACTGTATGTGTGCGTTCACAATGTGTGTGTCTCTTTTCGATCAGAGACTCTCCGTGCATGTTTTGTGCATGAGACGTGTGTGTGTGTGTGTGTGTGTGTGTGTGTGTGTGTGTGTGTGTGTGTGTGTGATGTGCGCGTGTGTGCGTGCATGGTGTTCTGAGGCACTTTACTTAAGTGCATGTGAATCCTGTGCATGTGCGTGCATGTGTATGAGTTTGTATGTGTGTCAGTGTGTGTGTCAGAGTGTGTGTGTGTACGTCTCTTCCATTTAGACCCTAATGATACTGTCATGGAACTTTTCAGCATAGTGTGAGCCTCATAAATTAAGGAGAGAAAAGTCTGGTCTGATGATGTTAAATTTATTATAAAGTAATTAAAACGTGCACGAGTGATGAGATCACGACCTCTCTTAAGGAGAGATCGGGGTAACATGAGCCGGAAAGATGGGCTTTCATTTGTATAAAGACATGATATCAGCAAAGGGGTGTGGCCTGACATGGCAAGTTCTGAGATACTGGGTAACAACTGGTTGAAACCAGTTACGTTGACTGGCCCATTTAATGACTGTAGCAGTGATATCTCCAAGCAGTGTCTCGACCTTGGAGAAGGCAGGGTTAAGCAGAGGAGTGTACACAGCTGCGCAGCCTGTGCAGGCCTCTCACAATGTAACATGTTAAAATGAAAAATAAGGGGGATTGTATATGAACAGAGAATATAATTATTCCCTATCAATACCCAGATGTTACTTCCTGGGCTCTCTAGGCCTCTGACCTTATGACCCAAACCTGGCGAAGTTGCTGGGATTCACCCCTTAGTATTGTCTCTTATTAGCTCTCAGCCACATGCATGCCCAAGCTTCACTACTAAACATGAAATATAAGACTACATCTGTGCTCACAACTAGAGCCCCCACCTCACTGATAACCTAATGGTGCTGATCATTGTGCTCACAACTAGAGCCCCCACCTCACTGATAACCTAATGGTGCTGATCATTGTGCTCACAACTAGAGCCCCCACCTCACTGATAACCACAGTCTGTGCTAATGGTGCTGATCATTGTGCTCACAACTAGAGCCCCCACCTCACTGATAACCACAGTCTGTGCTAATGGTGCTGATCATTGTGCTCACAACTAGAGCCCCCACCTCACTGATAACCCGGAAATGAAACGATGGCCCGTAGACTGAGACTGAATGGCTGGTACATGTTAGCTGTGCTTATGCTACCACCTAGCGGGCATAGAAAGAATTAAGTACTTGCATATGAAAGGCTTGCAAAGGAAACCCATTTAAACCCAATGTAGGAACAGGTAAATGGAAACAGGAAACTTACATGGTGCAGCTTGAAGCGATTTGTAATCTACATAATGGCAGCATAGTAACAAAGGTGTTTTCTACTGGTGATTTTCACAGATCCCTACAGTAAGAGATTTACGGTATCAAAAGAGATGACCTTCAAAAGTCATTCAACGTTGTCAGAGGAACAGCGAGAGATGGACCACAGACTTCTGCTGCAACCTGTAGTGAAGTTGTACAGGACAGGTACTTTTTCTTTTTTACTTGTTATTTCCGCTGACGACTGTCGACTCGAGATCTATGTTAAAGGAGAATTCCATGCTAGAATGCTTTCTTACCTTTCTTAACTTTCTTTGTAGTCGTTACGTCCCCACCAAAGAGGTCCAGGTGGTTTTTTGTTCAAAAGCTCCTTATTGGCTATTTCCCCTACCATAAGCGCTCAATGAATTGCATTGAATGGAATGGGAATTGAATGGGGCTATGGGGTGTTTGCTTATTTCCATCGAAATAAGTAGTAAACTGTGCCGCTTGGGATATTATTTACATTATGAAGAGAGGATATATACAAAAAATATATAATTTTGAGCGATGGAAATAAGTGAATTAGCACAACACCCCATAACCCCATTCAATTCCCATTCAATGCAATTCATTTAAGGCTTATGGTAGGGGAAATAGCCAATAAGGAGCTTTTGCACAAAATAACACCTGGACCTCTTTGGTGGGGACGTAACAACTACAAATAAAGGGAAGAAAGCCTTTTAGCATGGAATTCTCCTTTAAGAGATGCACTTATAAAATGCACAGCATGATGAAAATATGGACATCTTTTCACCTCTTCCATTATGTTTTTGTTGCTTCTGAAGAGGTCTGTTGCAGATTGATGATGTAATAATGAATGCGGAAGATTCACTTGAAAAAAAGGAGTAGGATATGCACTTCCATCCCCACAGACTTTTGAGGGGCGCCTCCTATGCACAGCTTTGTGTGTGTGTGTGTGTGTGTGTGTGTGTGTGTGTGTGTGTGTGTGTGTGTGTGTGTGTGTGTGTGTGTGTGTGTGTGTGTGTGTGTGTGTGTGTGTGTGTGTGTGTGTGTGTGTGTGTGTGTGTGTACCACATAATGTGATGAATCTGAGCACGGAATGTGATTGTGTATGATGATGATAAGAGCGCCCCTCACTTAACAAAGAGTGATTTTTTTAAACACTGTGCTGGACCAAAAGAAAATGATCAAGTAAAGAAAAAGGAAATGTCCACACACCATAGGTTGCTCTCCCGTAGACGACCAAGACCGTTCCGGTTGCCCATGTCTCCCTCCCTATACCTTTGAAAGTTAGAGCCTTACCAGTTGGCAATAGAACAATAGAACTGTTTGCATGTTATTTCAAAACAGTTTTTACTAATATTTCATGATTAATTTCTCCTCTCATTCTGCACCCTAGACTGTTCTGCCCAACTACCAGTGAAGAAACATACCTACTGTGACCAGTGTGGGAAAAACTTCTTCACAAGGACGAGACTCAAAATCCACCAGAGAACACATACAGGAGAGAAGCCCTTCCACTGTGACCAGTGTGGGACACGGTGTCTTACAAGTGGTGGTCTCAAAGTTCACCAGAGAGTTCATACAGGGGAAAAACCATACCAATGTGACCAATGTGGGAAAGGGTTCACTAGATCAGGCGATGCCAGGAGACACCAGAGAATTCACACTAGAGAGTACTTAGAGAAGCCTTTCACTTGTGATCAATGTGGGAAGATTTTTAACCACTATGATTACTTAAAGTCTCACCAGCGCAGCGTCCATAGTGGAAAGAAACCCTACCACTGTGGCCAGTGTGGGAAAAGGTTCATCAAAAACTGTTATCTCCAAAAGCACCAGAGAAGTCATGCAGGATATAAACCCTATTTCTGTGACCAGTGTGGGAAAGGGTTTTCTTTGTTAAACAGTTTAAAGCTACATGAGCTCACAATTCACACTGGAATGAAGTCTTTCGATTGTGATCAATGTGGGAAGTGTTTTAGCCAATACGGCACCTTAGTGTCTCATCAGCGCATCCATAGTGGAGAGAAACCGTACCACTGTAGCCAGTGTGGGAAAAGTTTCAGTCATTCATGCAGCCTCAAAGCGCACATCAGAATTCACACTGGAGAGCGACCCTACCCTTGCCAACAATGTGAGATGAGTTTTAAGAAGCTTGAGCACTTGAAAAATCATCAGCGTATCCATACAGGAGAGAAACCCTTTCATTGCAAGGAGTGTGCGGCAAGCTTTCGTCAGCTTAGTAGCTTGAAGAAACACCAGATGATTCACACGGGAGAGAAGCCATTCCATTGTGAATCGTGTGGCAAGAGTTTTCGAGAGGCGAAGACCTTAAAACAACATAAGCGTACTCATACAGGAGAGAAACCCTACGAGTGTGATCAATGTGGTGAACGATTCAGTCATTCCCAGACCTTAAAGGGCCACTACAGAATTCATACTGGAGAGAAACCTTTTAATTGTGAAGAGTGTGGGAGGAGTTTTAGTCGGCGTGACTCATTGCAGAATCATCAACTCACGCACACAGGATTGAAATCCTTCAGCTGTACTCATTGTGGAAAAAGCTTTGCTGATTTTCATTATTTGAATCAACATGAGAGAATTCACACTGGAGAGAAACCCTTTAAATGTGAACAGTGTGGGAAGAGCTTTTGTTTTAGGAACTCACTGAAGAGTCATCAAAACACCCATACCGGAAAGAAATTCTACTGCACACAGTGTGGAAAATGGTTTTCTCGTTTAGATTATTTAAAAATACATAGCAGAATTCACACTGGTGAGAAACCATATGAATGCAAACAATGTGGGAAGAGTTTCCGACAGATGAGTCCATTAAAGTCTCATCGTTGTAGATAAATGTAGTTAGTCTCATCGATGCACTTAATTATGAAGAAGCTATGTTGGGGAAAATGTCTATAAAGTGGTCAGCTGTGGAAATGGATATAGATCTGAAAGGAAGTCTGGAAACTCTGAGGATCCGGTCACTGAATTAAAGGAGGCGTCAACATTTTTCAACCACAACAGGTCTGAGGTCTTAATCAGGGCGAGTTGAAGAACTTTTGCACTGCCTTTGTAATTCATTAGAACATATGTTCTCACACAGTTAATCTTGTTTATAATTTCTATTTCTACTTTGGGCATGCCTTTATAGATAAAAATTTGAAAATCTATTCAAAAATGTAAAATAATAATACAAATTGTGTACAACACCCTTGTGCAATGAAGCATAAGACTATGTTTAGCACGATTGGCCAATCTTATATAATCTTATTATATAAGACTCCTTTACTCGTTCACCTACATCTAGCTGTTCAAGATTCTTAAAGAATCTTGAAACTTATACGTAAATGGCTACTCAACATGAAAGACACTCAGTTACAGCATCAGAAGGAGCTCCACTGATGTCTGTCCTTTTTTAGTCTCAAACATGAGACAAACTCTTTCTACTGCCATGCCACCAAAATGTAGAATGCCCTTCCAAGTTCCAACAGTCAATCAACCAACTACTATATACGGATGTAGTGGCCTTAGCTCCGTTTGGAACCTCATATCTACGCTTACGATTTGTATTGCTATTTGGTTTATTGTTTATATTCATTTACTTTAGGCCTTTTTATTTCTACTTTATTATTGCTACAATCTTTACCTTTCTGTCTTAGTCTATAGTGTAAAATATTGTTTATATGTTTGTATTGCAATTTTGTTCATGCCATTATATTGCTAAATCTGATTTCACCGCTTTAATTGCATTATAAGTTAAAATAAACACATTGACGGTTGAACATGAATCTCTCTGTGAGTCTCTGTGAGTCTCTCCCAAACCTAAAACAGGGTGAGGGTGGTGGTGAGAGTGGATGCAGGTGATGGAGTCATTCACATTGTTATGGATATCATGTGTTGCATAGATGATAGACATTATGGTATGGTAGATATGGATGAAGTGACCATGACGTCACCCACTGGTTTCTAGTGAATTGACCGTAGCGATATCTTGGTAGAAATGGCTAGTGTGGTGGTGGTGGGTAGGGAAGCGAGGGCTGGGCTTTCTCTCCTCAGTAGAACTACTTAAATGACTACTTTGATTGAAGCCAGGCCCGAGCCAGCCTTTATGTGTGCGGAGCTGGAGTACCAACTCATAGCAGACGCCTTCAAACTTAACAGAAAAATTTGGCTACTCATGGTTCTGCCTTTTTTTCCTTTTTTTATGTTTCTTTTTTTGCGGCTTTCGCCTTTATTTATTTTTTTATTTTGTGGTAGTTTATTGGTAGTTAAGCTACTAATGGTGCCAGGGGATGTAACTCTTTAAATTAAGTAGTGTCTTCACGTTGCATCAACACCTCCCAATGAATCCTTTCCACCCTAACAAAATTTGCTGATCTAAAATCACACAGCATCATGCGTTGAGCTTGCAGAACTTCTATTTTCACCAAATGCTTGCAATATTGCCAAAAGTTCATTTATGACATGGCCTGTTCAGACGGCCTGCTCAGTACTGTGTTTCACCAGTAGATGTCAGGTTTTGCACATATTTGGGTATAGTTTAGTTAGTTGCCCTTTTGCAATGAGCACTTATATTTGAAGAAATCATGTGTGTTTGCTCAGAGTGCATTTATGCCATTTGGATACCATTTTGTCAACCTACTGTAGGCTATAGCCTATGTACTACTACAACACTTTGAACAGTAATAACAGTTTGCTTAAGCTGTAATAGAACTTGTTTGAATTAATAAAATTCGTTTTGGGTTACGTTTTTTTATTTGGGCTTATTGTTTCTAAATTGTAGTTGCTTAGTTACCAGGATTTCCTAATGTTGTTTAAACCAGTGGTTTGCATTCATATATCGCTTTTATCCTTCACACTTTACATAGTTTGTAAATTACATTCACACATTCACGGAACACATTCACACACGGTGACTCACCGATGGAAACCATGCAAGGCACCAATAACCTGCACATGGGGAATGGGGAGCAATTTGGGCTTCAGACTAGAGTCTTGCTCTGTAGTTGAAAATAGCAGATCTATAATAATAATAATAATAATAATATAACTTTATATTTGTACAGCACCTTTCATGACATGAAATGCAGCTCAAAGTGCTTTACAGAGCAATGGAGAAAAAAAGAAAAGAAAAGCAAGGCATAAACATTAAAAAACAAGAGCAGCAATGCAATACAGTGAGGACATGAATAACAATTTTTTTTTAATATCAATTAAAAGCAAGGGTGTAGAAGTGGGTCTTGAGCTGTGCTTTAAAAATGTCTACAGAGGCTGCCTGTCGAAGGTACAGTGGGAGTTTGTTCCATGCCGTCGGCCTGTAAGCAAAAAGCTGCTTCCCCGTTATTTTTTGTTGCCATTTTTTTTTGGCAAAGCGAGCAGGCCAGCAGTGGAAGACCTTAGGGGCGGTTTGGGACATATTTAGGCAGGCAGTCATGTAGGTAGGAAGGTGCGAGACCATTGAGAGCTTTATAAACAAGTAAAATAATTTAAAAATCAATCCTAAAAACAACCGGAAGCCAGTGCAGTGAAACCAAAACTGGAGTAATATGTTCTCTCATCTTAGTTCTAGTTAAAACTGGCTGCTGCATTTTGGACAAGTTGTAATCTGTCAGTTGTTTTCTTAGGCAGTCCAAAAAAAGTGCATTGCAGTAATCAAGCCGAGAAAAAACAAAGGCGTGGATTAACGACAAATAGGCTCTGATTCGTGCAATATTTCTACGGTGAAAAAAGGCAATCTTGGTAACATGATTATTGTGTGAATTAAAATTCAATTCAGAATCAATAATGACCCCCAAGTTCTTTACTGTAGCCTACTGTTACTTTCTACAGTCAGGTTGCCAAGTCTGCTTATTATTGATTCTTTCTGCTCACTAGAACCGATTATGAGAACTTCTGTCTTATCCTCATTTAGCTTGAGAAAGTTCTCACTCATCCAGCATTTGATGCTAGACAGACCAGATAAGCTCACAAAGCATCACACTGTGACCTGTTGTGGGCTTGTAGATCTGCTATTTTCAAATAGCCAAATATGCTCTACTTTTGGTCTGGTTTTCATAGACCTGGTTGCTTATTTCTCAAAACCTGGCAACAATGCACTAGGCGAGGCTTCAGAAAGTGGCTAGAGATGGAGAGAGAGATGATAGATCTCTGCCGTCTTCCTTGTCGAGTCAAGTCACATAAAGCTGAACTGAGACGTTAACATTTAAGCAAATTAATTCAGATCCCAGCTGGTAAAGCCAGTGAAAAATCGACCATCGAATTCCACAGAAGAAGAGCTGTTTACTGTTAAAAAGTTAGGGTTTTAAAAACTTTCAACGGCGTCAGAGGAACAGCGAGAAATCTGCCAGAGCATGCAGAGACCGAGACCAACGGAAGCCATGTTGAACTTAAACCCTGTAATAAAGTTACACAAAATAGGTATGTACAGTTTATTATATCACTTTAAAGTTTTATTCAAGTTTAAACCTGTAATAAGGTCGTGTGTGTGTGTGTGTGTGTGTGTGTGTGTGTGTGTGTGTGTGTGTGTGTGTGTGTGTGTGTGTGTGTGTGTGTGTGTGTGTGTGTGTGTGTGTGTGTGTGTGTGTGTGTGTGTGTGTGTGTGTGTAAAAACCCAATGTAACAAGCTAAGAAACAGTGTTACTGCTGTGGTATCCATTTTAGTCCATATTTGCAATATTCTATGTCAAGACTACATTTCTGTGCTAAGTCAGTTCGTCTCCAAGGCCAGCTGTCTTTGTTCGTGCACACACACGCACGCTTCCGGATCCGTCTATCAGCACCCGCCCATAGTCCATCAAGTCACAGGTTGGAGGTATTCTAAACAAAACTATACTGAGACACACAGACCAGCTAATGATGCCTGGACATCACTAAATGCCATGTGCACATGCACACACACACACACACACACACACACACACACACACACACACACACACACACACACACACACACACACACACGCGTGCGCATGCACATGGACACATAAGGCGGGGGGGTGCTATTGAATAACACAGGGAGGCCCTGGACGCCAGAACAGCGTGCACGTGCATTTACAGTAATGTATGGACTTGAGTATATAAGGCCAGACAAAGAACGATCTGGGCAGCCGGTTTCCCCCATTCCTCCTTCTCCTTCTCTCCCCAATGTAACTGGGTCATTCTCCCCGGCGGCGTAAGGCCGTCGGACCTATGCTGTGCTGTGTACTCTGAAATAAACATCAAGGAACATCATCTCGTCGTCTGTCTGCCGTGCACATTTACTCTCCTGTATGGTATTTTAATATACTACACTGCCATGACCAAATGGCCAAAAGTAACTTTATCAATGATAAAGCCGAGGAAAACAAAAACAATCATCGGGAGCTCTGGAAGCTACTAAACAACCAACTAGGCTGTGGTCAGAAACTAAAAAGCAGGTTTACTAACATAAACATCAAATCGAATAACACCCTCATCACTGACAAGCTTGATGTAGCCAACCACTTAAACATCTTCTTTACAAACATTGCAACAATGCTGGTTAACAAACTGCCCTCCCACTCTGGGCGTTTTGGTGTAGAGCACATCAAAGACTTCTACAAAAACCTAGGTGTTTGTAAAGATGATTTTAAAATGGCAATGGTAACAACTGAGGAGGTACTTAAAAAACTGAGTGCCCTCCAACCCCACAAGGCCACTAGCCATGACAATATTCCCTCCAAATTTCTCAGAGACTCAGCCATTTCCATAGCTCCAGTCATCACCCACATAGTAAACCTCTCCATCAAACAGGGACAGGTCCCCCAAGATTTTAAACTGGCCAAAGTAACCCCCCTGTACAAAAAAGGGAGTAAATTAGAACCCGGCAACTACCGCCCTATTTCTATTCTAAGCTCCATCTCGAAAGTGATGGAAAAAATAGTCTATGAACAGGTTGAAAAGTATCTTGCCACTAACAAATTAATGTACCAGTTCCAATCTGGTTTCAGAATGTGGTATCTGGTCTGATTAGAATGCCACTGTCGGTGAATGAAGCAGTCAGACAGGTTTCCGAAAGGTATAACATGGATTCATTTATTGCAAGAAGTTTAACATAAGTTTCAGACAAACAAAAAGGAGAAGAGGGGTACGGGTAGGGGAGATGTTACACCAGGACTGAACAGGATAAGGGAAGAGGGAGAAAGGTGGGGTCCAGTTCTTCCTTTGTCCGGTATTATTGGGCTTCACCTAGTCACCGCCTTATATGTCTCTTTTCGATCAGAGCCTCTGTGTGTGTGTGTGTGTGTGTGTGTGTGTGTGTGTGTGTGTGTGTGTGTGTGTGTGTGTGTGTGTGGTGTGCGCGCGTATGTGCGTGCATGGGCATGGTGTTCTGAGGCACTTTACTTAAGTGCATGTGAATCCCGTGCATGTGCGTGCATGTGTATGAGTTTGTATGTGTGTCAGTGTGTGTGTCAGTGTGTGTGTGTGTGTGTGTACGTCTCTTCCATTTAGACCCTAATGATACCCAGATGTTACTTCCTGGGCTCTCTAGGCCTCTGACCTTATGACCCAAACCTGGCGAAGTTGCTGGAATTCACCCCTTAGTATTGGCTCTCAGCCACATGCATGCCCAAGCTTCACTACTGAACATGAAATATAAGACATCTAACCCACAGGGCCACAGCTCCTTATATCGCAATGTGTAAGTTATCTAATTTCTTTCCACAGATCACTACAGGTTGAGTTCTGTGGTATCAAGAGAGATGACCAGAAGTTATTCAATGCTGTCAGCTGAACCGCGAGAGATGGACCAGGGACTGATTGATGCAATGCTGCAACCCGTACTGAAGTTATGCAGGATAGGTATGTTTTCACCTTGTCTTTTTTAGTGGTGGTTATCACTGATGACTGCAGAGAGGGTTCTGTGTTAACAGACACACTGATACTGTATGTTTATGTTCATATTGTGATGAATGCAGGTTTTCGGCTTTTCTACTGACACTGTAGTTAAATCTCAGAACCTGGAATAACCCCAGACGATACAGTTAATTCTTTCTGCGCCATCTACGAACATATTCGGACCCTTTAGGCTAGGGTACGGCATCAGCCAACTATGAACATGTTCGTAGACAACCGTATACTCCATATATGAAAGCGGCAACTGTCAATTTACCTTTTAGCATTGCTCCGGTTGCTATGGAGCGCCTCCGTCCCTATGGGCTATTTGGATTTAGCTATGGGATTTTTAATTCCAGCTCCATGGGGAGCACATCTGGAGCTAATGGTGCTGATCTGTGCTCACAACTAGAGCCCCCACCTCACTGATAACCCGGAAATGAAACGATGGCCCGTAGACTGAGACTGAATGGCTGGTACATGTTAGCTGTGCTTATGCTACCACCTAGCGGGCATAGAAAGAATTTAAGTACTTGCATATGAAAGGCTTGCAAAGGAAACCCATTTAAAGGTACATTCAGTGATTTCACTCAAAAAACCATAGGTTTCGTTTTTGGCTGTGGGACCCAGCCTTTCGTCCAATCAGGATAGAGAGTCAAAAACAAAACCTAAGGTTTTTTGACCCCCAGGGGTTAACTGGGGACAGGGAGGAACTCCTTATATGGCCAGCACACTCTATAGTAGGGAGGATTATCATAACAAAACAAAAAAATAAGTGATATTTGAATTAAGTGAAATCACTGAATATACCTTTAAACCCAATGTAGAACAGGTAAATGGAAACAGGAAAGTTACATGGTGCAGCTTGAAGCGATTTGTAATCTACATAATGGCAGCATAGTAACAAAAGTGTTTTCTACTGGTGATTTTCACAGATCCCTACAGTAAGAGATTTACGGTATCAAAAGAGATGACCTTCAAAAGTCATTCAACGTTGTCAGAGGAACAGCGAGCGATGGACCGCAGACTGCTGCTGCAACCTGTAGTGAAGTTGTACAGGACAGGTACTTTTTCTTTTTTACTGGTTATTTCCGCTGACGACTGTCGATATCTATGTTAATTAAGAGATGCACTTATAAAATGCACAGCATGACGCATGATGAAAATATGGACATCTTTTCACCTCTTCCATTATGTTTTTGTTGCTTCTGAAGAGGTTTGTTGCAGATTGATGATGTAATAATGAATGTGGAAGATTCACTTGAAAAAAAGGAGTAGGATATGCACTTCCATCCCCACAGACTTTTGAGGGGCGCCTCCTATGCACAGCTTTGTGTGTGTGTACCACATAATGTGATGATCACACATGAAGCACGGAATGTGATTGTGTATGATGATGATAAGAGCGCCCCTCACTTAACAAAGGTTGATTTTTTTAAACACTGTGCTGGACCAAAAGAAAATGATCAAGTAAAGAAAAAGGAAATGTCCACACACCATAGGTTGCTCTCCCGTAGACGACCAAGACCGTTCCGGTTGCCCATGTCTCCCTCCCTATACCTTTGAAAGTTAGAGCCTTACCAGTTAGCAATAGAACACAGTTTGCATGTTATTTCAAAACAGTTTATACTAATATTTCATGATTAATTTCTTCTCTCATTCTGCACCCTAGATATCTGTTCTGCCCAACTACCAGTGAAGAAACATGCCTACTGTGACCAGTGTGGGAAAAACTTCTTCACAAGGGCGAGACTCAAATTACACCAGAGAACACATACAGGAGAGAAGCCCTTCCACTGTGACCAGTGTGGGACACGGTGTCTTACAAGTGGTGATCTCAAAGTTCACCAGAGAGTTCATACAGGGGAAAAACCCTACCAATGTGACCAATGTGGGAAACGGTTCACTAGATCAGGCGATGCCAGGAGACACCAGAGAATTCACACTAGAGAGCACTTAGGGAAGCCTTTCACTTGTGATCAATGTGGGAAGAGTTTTAACCACTATGATTACTTAAAGTCTCACCAGCGCAGCATCCATAGTGGAAAGAAACCCTACCAATGTGGCCAGTGTGGGAAAAGGTTCATCAAAAACTGTTATCTCCAAAAGCACCAGAGAAGTCATGCAGGATATAAACCCTATTTCTGTGACCAGTGTGGGAAAGGGTTTTCTTTGTTAACCGGTTTAAAGCGACATGAGCTCACAATTCACACTGGAATGAAGTCTTTCGATTGTGATCAATGTGGGAAGTGTTTTAGCATATACGGCAGCTTAGTGTCTCATCAGCGCATCCATAGTGGAGAGAAACCGTACCACTGTAGCCAGTGTGGGAAAAGTTTCAGTCAATCATGCAGCCTCAAAGAGCACCTCAGAATTCACACTGGAGAGCGACCCTACGCTTGCCAACAATGTGTGATGAGTTTTAAGAAGCTTGAGCACTTGAATAATCATCGGGGTATCCATACAGGAGAGAAACCCTTTCAGTGCAAGGAGTGTGGGGCAAGCTTTCGTCAGCTAAGTAGCTTGAAGAAACACCAGATGATTCACACGGGAGAGAAGCCATTCCATTGTGAATCGTGTGGCAAAAGTTTTCGAGAGGCTAAGACCTTAAAACAACATAAGCGTACTCATACAGGAGAGAAACCCTACGAGTGTGATCAATGTGGTGAACGATTCAGTCTTGCCCAGACCTTAAAGGGCCACTACAGAATTCATACTGGAGAGAAACCCTTTAATTGTGAAGAGTGTGGGAAGAGTTTTAGTCGGCGTGACTCATTGCAGAATCATCAACTCACGCACACAGGAGTGAAATCCTTCAGCTGTACTCAGTGTGGAAAATGGTTTGCTCATTTAGATAATTTAAAAATACATAGCAGAATTCACACTGGTGAGAAACCTTTTAATTGTGAACAGTGTGGGAGGAGCTTTTCTCAGAGACAATCACTGAAGAGTCATCAAAACACCCATACAGGAAAGAAATTCTACTGCACACAGTGTGGAAAATGGTTTGCTCAATTAAATTATTTCAAAGTACATAACAGAATTCACACTGGTGAGAAACCATATGAATGCAAACAATGTGGGAAGAGTTTCCGACAGATTAATGCATTAAAGTCTCATCGTTGTAGATAAATGTAGATCTGAAAGGAAGTCTGGAAAATCTGAGGATCCGGTCACTGAATTAAAGGAGGCGTCAACATTTTTCAACCACAACAGGTCTGAGGTCTTAATCAGGGCGAGTTGAAGAACTTTTGCACTGCCTTTGTAATTCATTAGAACATAATGTTCTCAGACAGTTAATCTTGTTCATAATTTCTATTTCTATTTCTACTTTGGGCATGCCTTTATAGATAAAATGTTGAAAATGTATTCAAAAATGTAAAATAATAATACAAAATGTGTACAACACCCTTGTGCAATGAAGCATAATACTATGTTTAGCACGAATGGCCAATCTTATATAATCTTATTATTATATAAGACTCCTTTAGTCGTTCACCTACATCTAGCTGTTCAATATTCTCAATTAATCTTGAAACTTATACCTAAATGGCTACTCAACATGAAAGACACGCAGTTACAGCATCAGAAGGAGCTCCACTGATGTCTGTCCTTTTTTAGTCTCAAACGTGGGAAAAACTCTTTCTACTGTCATGCCACCAAAATGTAGAATGTTCCAAGTTCCAACAGTCAATCAACCAACTACTATATACGGATGTAGTGGCCTTAGCTCCGTTTGGAACCTCATATCTACGCTTACGATTTGTATTGCTATTTTGTTTATTGTTCATATTCATTTACTTTAGGCCTTTTTATTTCTACTTTATTATTGCTACAATCTTTACCTTTCTGTCTTAGTCTATACTGTAAAATATTGTTTATATGTTTGTAATGCAATTTTGTTCATGCCATTATGTGGCTAAATCTGATTTCACCGCTTTAATTGCATTATAAGTTAAAATAAACGCATTGAAGGTTGAACATAAATCTTTCTGAGTCTCTCCCCAACCTAAAACAGGGTGAGTGTGGTGGTGAGAGTGGATACAGGTGATGATGAGTCATTACTTGTGAGAGTGGATACAGGTGATGAGTCATCACTTGTGAGAGTGGATACAGGTGATGAGTCATCACTTGCGCAAGCAGAGCGTGCAAGTACTGTAATCGGCTGTGTATGTCTGTGGTGTCCGTCGGCCAATCAGGGATTGGCTGATGACGTAACTAAGGTATGTTTGGTGATTGGCTATGTATGTATTGTATTGTATGTATGTATGTATGTATCTATGTATGTATGTATGTATGTATGTATGTATCTATGTATCTATGTATGTATGTATGTATGTATGTATCTATGTATGTATGTATGTATGTGATTAAAATGGGTGAGGTTTAAAAAAGGCAAAAGCACTGGCCTAAAAAGGGTCCTTAAAAACTGCTTAATCATTCTGAAATTTGTCTTCGGTCTATTGGCCACCAAATGGCATTCCTTGTAAAATCCAAGCGTTACCGTATGTATGTGTATGTATGTATGTCGGGGTAAGAGGTGGTCCCTTATTGGCTGTTGATGATGACGTAACTAAGGTACGTTTCAAGGTTGGTATACTGTAAGGTCAGTAACGAGTCTAAAGGATTTAGAACAGCAGTTGTAATAGACATTAGTTAGTAGCCGTAGGCTACTTGCACGCTTGCGCACAAGTAGACCATAGGCCATGTATGGCCTATACTTGTTGGATAGATGTGTTGCATAGACTGTAACCAAAATATAGCTGATAAACCATTGGTTTCTACAGTCCTATTTTGAAGCCTCTAGTGAATTGACCGTAGCGATATCTTGGTAGAAATAGCTAGTGTGGTGGTGGTGGGTAGGGAAGCGAGGGCTGGGCCTTTCTCTCCTCAGTAGAACCTCTTAAATGACTACTTTGATTGAAGCCAGGCCCGAGCCAGCCTTTATGTGTGCGGAGCTGGAGTACCAACTCATAGCAGACGCCTTCAAACTTGACAGAAAAAATAGGCTACTCATGGTTCTGCCTTTTTTTTTTTTTAATGTTTCTATTTTTGCGGCTTTCACCTTTTTTTTTTATAGAGAAACAGACAGTAGGCTGACAGGAAATGGGGGAGTGACATGCAGTAAAGGCCGTCGGGATCGGGAGTCGAGCCACTGCCAGTCTCTGGCTACCGGCCATGGTGCCTGGACCGCTGAGCCACGGCCCAGCTAGGCCATGGTTCTGCCTTTTAAACCGTTTTCTTGTCCACCTGTACATGTGTCTCCACTTCTAATAATCACTAAATGTTTTCCATTTCCCCCCATGTTTCCCTCCCTCCCCCTGCCCCTTTGATGATGCAGTTGGCCCTTTCACTGTTGTCAAATAAAATACAATAGGCTATATGATTATTACACTAGAGAACCATGACAGATTTCTGTTAGGTGGTGTAACACTTTTGTGAAGTGAGGGGCACCTGCCGCCTGGTAAGGTTTGTTTAAAGTCCATAGACTTGGCTGCCACATGACGGTATGTTTACTGCTCTAAACAGACAAAGAAATCATGCAGCTGTTCCAAGTGCCCATGGAGTTTCACCAATAAGATCTTCTCTGGCTGTTGATATCTTCACGTCAATTAAGTCTCACACTGAATCCAGACCTGCTAGTTGGCTTTGTCCAGACAAAGTCTGGATACACACATGTCTCTTCAGGGTGCTTATCTGAGTGTAACTCTTTTCACACAGTTGACAGTGGAAAGGTCTTTCTCCAGTGTGGACACGCTGGTGTTTCTGTAGAGTAGCGAACTCTGTGAAACTCTTCTCACACTGTTTACAACTGAAGGGTTTTTCTCCGGCGTGCACACGTTGGTGTGTCCTCTTGCTGCTCAAGTGTTTGAAACTCTTGTCACATTGTTTACAGTAGAAAGGTTTTTCTCCAGTGTGGACACGCTGGTGGGCATTAAGACTACCTAACTGATTGAAACTCTTGTCGCACTGTTTGCAGCTAAACGGTCTTTCTCCAGTGTGGATACGCTGATGTGCCTTCAGATTACCCGAATGAAGGAAACTCTTGTCGCACTGTTTGCAGATGTAGGTTTTCTTCTTTTGCGTGTAACTCAGCTGACGACGCGTCTTTGCTTCTCCCGCCATGGCTAAATTCTTGGTAAACTGTTGGTCACTGTCAGCTTTTGGTTCATCTGTTCCTCGTTGTTTGGGGCTGGCTACAGATCGGTTTATTATTTGCTGAAACGGCTCATCCCTGCTCTGCATTTGACAGTAGAGGTCGTTGTGGCTCCTCTTCGCGGGTTCACGGAGGAATGTAGAGGCACAGGCATTTGGACACTCTGAACCGGAGACCTGAGCCTGGAAATTCCGAGACTCACTTCTTACTTCCATCTGCTATAAATGGACCGTGACGGGGACGACCATATGTCCTATATATTGCTCTCTCTCCCTTTTTTCTCTGTGTCTCTTAGGAAACTCTCAGGATGAATTACTACACGTCGCACTGAGATTAAATTAAAGTCCAACTACAGTTCATACCATATGTAGGCTCGGCTAAGAGCTCTGACATCACAGAAAACAAACCGTCACAGTGCAAGCCTATACGCAACCATTTGCAGGCCGTCCATATCTGATCATCCCTATGACATCAATATGACACCTTAACCCATTTTGGTGTTTTAAACATTATGTTATACTTTAACTATTGAAAAATAGCAGATCTACAAGCTCATAGCACGGCACTTGGTGCTAGATACTAGTACTTAGTATAACACTGATGTGCTTGCTTGTTGAACCATACGTTATAGATAGTATAACAGGATACTTTACTTTTTTGATACAATACAGAAAAAGGAAAGAATTGATTTGCACTGATCGTCCAGTCTCAACAACAGTTTGAACACAGAGCGAGAATAGCCCTGCTGCTGCTCCTAGGCAGAGGGGATATGCCACAGACACAGCTCATGTGAGGGAAGAAAAATATCATATTTTTTGCCCTTGAATAAGACAGAATTATTAAAAGTTTGAAAATGTACTTGAGTAATATAGTATCAAAAAAATCGTATACTCAAGTAGATTACAAATCCTCAGTATCTGTACTTAAATACAGATTCACCATAAACGTCATCACAAATTGACCAGGGAAGCACTCATTTTTGGGGCACACAATTATTGACAGGTGCGTTTCGAATGGTATACGTGCTGGGTAATTGATCACACCACCTGCCAATTGTGTGCCCCATACATTTGGTCTTCCCAGGACAATTTGTGATGACGTTTGTGTACTTAACCCATTCTGACCGGGCACCCATTTTGGTGTCGGCATCATGTTATGCTTTAGCTATTTAAAAATAGCAGATCTACAAGCTCATATCGCGCCACCGAGTGGCGCGATACGAGCTTGTAGGTCTGCTATTTTTGAAAAATCGAATAGCGACTGACATTTTTAGAATCTGATCTCAGGTCAGAATGGGTTCATCAGACCAGTGTGTGTCCGGCGGAAACCTCGTATGAATCTGATCTCAGGTCAGAATGGGTTAAAAAATAAATTCAGCCCATCAGTCATTCTGGCCGGGCCCCTCGCCCAGGGATAATGCCGGCCATGTGAAGCGTGTGGCCAAGGAGAGATTTTTGACTATTAAGCACACGTTTTCTGCCAGGACTTTCACATGGATATGAAACAGGAGGACCATCTGAATCCAAGTCTTAGGAGTTATTTATTGGAGTGAGTACACACGGCACACCGACCACATTTATGCATGTCCCACTGATCTCTATGGCTGTGTATTGGTTGGTGGCTGTGGCTCAGGAGGTAGAGCAGGTCGTCCGATGATCCCTGGGTCGGCGGTTCGAATCCCGGCTCCTCCTCCTCTCCACATGTTGAAGTGTCCCCACGGGCAACACTATGAACCCTACACTGCCTCCAATGAGTCGGTCGGTGTGAGCTCGCCACCATTGGTGTGTGAATGTGGGAAGTGAAGACTCTGGTGTCGACTGTTCGCCGCTTCACCTCCCAATGAATGAACCATTGTAAAGCGCTTTGAGTACTTGGAAAAGCGCTATGAGAATGCAATTCATTATTATTATTATTATTATGTATTGTCACAGACAGTGTTCTGCTTCTGGGTCCTCACATGACTCTCTCTCTCTCTCTCTCTCTCTCTCTCTCTCTCTCTCTCTCTCTCTCTCTCTCTCTATATATATATATATATATATATATATATATATAGATGTAGATCTACAGTGGGGGGGACGTGCAACAGCCCAACAACACACACACACACTCGATCATGATTGGAGGAAGGCCCCTCTCATCCTGATTGGATGAAGACTGGGCCTTCTAGCCAAAAAAGTTTTTTTGACCCTAGGGGTTAACTGGGGACAGGGAGGAACTCCTTATATGGTCAGCAGCACACTCTACAGTAGGGAGGATTATCAAAAACAAAACAAAAAAAGTGATATTGGAGTGAAATCACTGAATATATAGGCTATACCTTTTGAATATATTTTGTGATGGGAAAATGCCAAACGGATGACACCTTGGGTCGGTGGATAAGTGGATTTCAGGAGGTGTGGTTCCACCCTGTAGACCTGGAAGATTGTTGAATAATTATTTGGTAAGTACATGCACGCGCACACGCGCAAGGTGTCATTAGCTGTAGCCTGTATAATATACTGTATATAGCCTATAGTTTGTATCAGAGATTGTAATGACCATTAATGACCACAGGGGGTCGCCAAAGGCTATGGTCTGAAATGGTCTGGTTGGGTTGAAACGATGCAGGCTATAATATTGAACCTGCTGGTCGAAAAGATGAAAGAAATAACATTAGATTTAATAGAATTATCAATCAACTTTATTGTCACAGCACACTTACAGGTAACAGTGAGCTGAACCACTTGTTTATGCAAGCTTTCGTATAGAGTCTAGGAGTGAAATAAACAATGAAATATGAAGTGAGCACAGAAAGCCTGAAAATAGAAACATGTTAAAGGACCACTTCACCAATTTTCAACATATGTTCATATAATTCGTCCTCACTAATGTTCATGATAAAATACCACAATTGTTTTCAACTCTGTGACTGTCTGTGTCTCATAGAAGGGCTGTGGGCATAGTTCAGTCCACCAGTGACACCATCGTTAGGCAGATGTTTTTTTTTAAACACATTTTTAAATATATATATTTAGATATTTATTATCTAATAAATGGCTTCCATTATCACATTGCAACTTTCCAGGAATAGAAAGCCTGCCGTTTCTATAGCTTGGATTCACCTTCGATGATGTCACTGGTGAACGGGTTTCTGAACTGCCCGCAAGCCCTTCCATGAGACACAGGTCGAGTAGGAAATAAATTGTGGCATTTAATATCATGAACATTAGTTAGGACCAATTAGGCCTATATGAAGGTAGGTTGAAAAGTTGTGAAGTGGTCCTTTAACATAGACTCATGGCATATAAAGATGTCTTGAATTGAATCACATGCAGTACATTATAAATAGGCCTACGTTGGGTTATTTTGAGGGGCGCTATATACTGTTTAATGTTTGTTTTTAGTTCAATGTTTGTTTTAAAAAACGCCATTGACAATGAAGAGAAATGAATGTTTGTTTTGTCCCCAACACAAACATTAAATCCCATTAACAATAAAGAGAAATGTTTTGACACCGTTTGTTTTACATCATCATTACATCACCTAATCATAGCACCCATATAAGATGATAAGAGCGCCCCTCACTTCACACGGGTGTGATTTTTATCATTATGCCGCTAATTAGAACCTTTTCATGCCAAAGACCCCCAAATTGACACTCATTAGCCCGGCCACGGACACCCCCCCCCCATATGCCAAGGACCCCCATGCATAACAGAAGATTTTTACGGCTCTTAACAGTGATTTTCAACCATTTTCATTTCAAGGACCCCCAGTTTGATATGCAACAGGCTACGGACCCCCATTTAATGGCATTTCTATCTCTGAGACCCCGATTTATATTGTAAAATCAATGTTAATGTAACTCTGAGTTATGGACCTGTATACACTCTCAGAGTTACAGACCCATAAGGGTCCATTTGGTTCCAAACGATCATTTAGCTGGGGACCCCCTGGTACTCCCTCAAGGACCTCTAGGGGTCCCTGGACCCCACTTTGGGAACCACTGGCTTAGAAAGCCCTAAAGCACTGTAGTCTGTTGCCCATCTTTGAGTCCCAGTATACAGTTTTACTTTACTGTTTTTATTGCAGTTATATTGATACTTTTTTACTCTTACTTAAGTAAGAGTATTTTCTTCCAAGCAATAGAAGGTAGGTATAATATAATAAGCTACAACCGGCCATTGTGATGGCATGGCAACGGTAACCATGACAACAACCCGTATAAGGGGAGGGTGTAGCGATAGTAACAACAACATGAATGAAGAGCTTGCCGCACGCGCAGTGCCGCCGAGCTGCGCATGCGCCTCAGCTCATGCACGGGGCTGCTCTGCAGCTGCTGCGAGAGGAGGCTCATCAAGCGTCGCAGCGCGAGACGCTAGAGGGAAACTAACCGTTAAACCGGTTGGTTGGACCGTTACTGTATAACCGCCGTTACCGCCGGTTCGGTTCTTTCTACTACGATACAAAACGTGCTCACGCACGGCACGGCACGTTGACGGACGTAGCCTATACGTGATGAAGATGATGATGATGATCCCGTGACGCTCGCGCAGTCTGCAGGAATCATACCGAGAGAGAGAGAGAGAGAGAGAGAGAGAGAGAGAGAGAGAGAGAGAGAGAGAGAGAGAGAGAGAGAGAGAGAGAGAGAGAGAGCGAGAGAGAGAGAGAGAGAGAGAGCGTGAGAGAGATGCGCGCGCGTGCGTGCGTACGGTGCGAGCGGCCGGTTTCAACGGAGGAGGAAGAAGACGCGCCGTAGTGAAGAAGAAGATGCTGATGATGGATGGATGAGAGAGTGTCGCGCGCGGCGGCGGCGGCGGCGGCGCGAGACACGGCCCCGATAATAATAATAATAATAACGGCGGTTGTTTGTAACGAACAGACGCGAGAACAAACGAGAGAGGAGGAGAGGAGAGGAGGTGGGGGAAGGGGAGGAGGAGGAGGAGAGGAGGAGGAGGCCCGGTGGTCCACAGAGGGTCCTCCTTCTTACGGATTACGGACGGACGGACGGACGGACCGAGCGAGCGACTGACTGACTGACTGACTGACGTGCGCGTGCACGAGGAGGAGGCGTGCTAATACCGGACAGAATGAACGCCGCCGACGGAGAGCAAGACACAGCTGCAGGTAATACATGTCGTGTGTGTGTTTGTGTGTGTGTGTGTGTGTGTGGTGGTGGGGGGGCTTCACCGCAGCCCCGTGCTAGCGGTGTGTGTGTGTGTGTGTGTGTGTGTGTGTGTGTGTGTGCGGGCGGGTGGGCCGGCCGTGCGTGAGGCGTGTGTCTCTAGTATAGTCTCCAGTCAGTGTGTGTGTGTGTGTGTGTGTGTGTGTGTGTGTGTGGTGGTCGTAGTGGGTGTGTGCGCGCGTGCGTGTGACCATCCGCCCGTCACTCCGTCCCGTCCTACTATGACACCCTGCGCGTGCATTATCCCCCCCCCCCACCCCCACCCCCTTCAGCTTGCACTGTGTTTTTATGCCATCGTGTGTGTGTGTGTGTGTGTGTGTGTGTGTGTGTGTGTGTGTGTGTGTGTGTGTGTGTGTGTGTGTGTGTGTGTGTGTGTGAGAGGGAGAGAGATATGATGTATCATATCATGTGTGTTCATGTAGACAGACATGTACTAGTAGGCTACCACAGGGCAGGCGTTTCTCTCTCTCACTCTCTCTCTCTCTCTCTCTCTCTCTCTCTCTCTCTCTCTCTCTCTCTCTCACTGTGTGTGTGTGTGTGTGTGTGTGTGTGTGTGTGTGTGTGTGTGTGTGTGTGTGTGTGTGTGTGTGTGTGTGTGTGTGTGTGAGAGAATCTGTCTGTCAGTCTGTCTCTCTCTCTACAACAGGAAGTGATGTGAACCAACCTGTGCATGAGGTCATTTTCTGTTAGCTTGACAGACAGACAGACAGACAGACAGACAGACAGTCAGACAGACAGACAGACAGACAGACAGACAGACAGACAGACAGACAGTCAGACAGACAGACAGACAGACAGACAGACAGACAGACAGACTGTAATTCAAATCTACACTAGAGGTTCTTCTTAAATTAAACCTTTTGATATGGAGGAGCCCTACATTTATGTATAGCCTCATCCAGGGTCCTCGGACCCCCTCACCCAGGGTCCTCGGACATCCAGGGTCCTCGGACCCCCTCATCCAGGGTTCACCACCTTAAAGGACCACTTCACCATTTCTTCATATAATTGGTCCTCACTATTGTTCATGATAAAACAGTAAACACCACCATGTTTCCTACTCAGTCTGTGTCTCATAGCAGGGCTTTGGGCAGTTCGGACACCCGTCCACCAGTGACATCATCATTAGGCAGATTTGTTTTAAAATATATTTTGATTTTTATTATCGTGAGAACGATGGCTTCAACTTTTGCATTGCAACCTTTCAGGAAAAGAAAGCCTGCCGTTTCTATTAGCTTGGATTCACCATCGATGATGTCACTGGTGGACGGGTTTCTGAACTGCCCACAGCCTTCCTATGAGACAGACTGAGTAGGAAGAAATGGTGGTATTTTATCATGAACATTAGTTAGGACCAATTCTAGGAAGAGAAGTGGAAAAGTGGTGAAGTGGTCTGCAACTCTGAGTGTTCAAATGGAAAACAACTGAGCCGTAAAGCGTTATTCATAGTCTGGTTTTTCGGTGGTGAGGTGACCACCGAACTATACACCATGACGTCACTGAGCCGCGGTGAAGAGCAAACCACCGCCACCGCCCCAGCCCTTCTCTCTGTTTTTACTCACCACCGCTCAACGTTATTTCAGCTCCGGTGGTCACCTCACCACCGGAGCGGTGGTCACCTCACCACCGGAGCGGTGGTCACCTCACCACCGGAGCGGTGGTCACCTCACCACCGGAGCGGTGGTCACCTCACCACCGGAGCGGTGGTCACCTCACCACCGGAGCGGTGGTCACCTCACCACCGGAGCGGTGGTCACCTCACCACCAAAAATCCAGACTATGAATGAGCCTTAAAGGGACACTTCACCCTTTTTGCTAAAAAATATATGTTAATGACATTTAGGAGCTTTAGAACACTTTCCTGGGGGTCTTTATGTGTGTAATATGTGGTTTTAGATATTTTAGATTTTAGCAGTGAGCACAGTGTCTCTGATGTCATGGACAGTGGGCTCACTTACTTCCTGGACTACATTGTGGTCTCAGTAAGACAGACCTCCCCTATCCACAAGGAGGAGCAGAGCACCAAAGTATTATGGGAATTGTGGTCCAGGAAGTAAGTGAGCCCAGTGTCCATGACATCAGAGACACTAGGCTCACTGCTACAATCTAAAATATCTAAAACCACATATTATACACATAAAGACCCCCAGGAAAGTGTTCTAAAGCTTCTAAACGTCATTAACATATTTTTTTTGCAAAAAGGGTGAAGTGTGCCTTTAAGGGTCCATTTGTTTCTCTTTGTACTCGCCCTGTACTTAACGGTCTGACTCCTGCCTAGGGCTTAAAGCTTAAAAGTTCACCCAAAAAAATGAATTCATTTTTCTATCAATTTCACACACCATGATCCAATAATCTGATGGCCGGCGGAAGTGTCCTACTGACCGGCGATGACACGGCCATAAAACTATTGTCTCAGAGTCAGGAATCTAAAGTGACAACGAAAGAAAACAGATCTCTATGAATTGAAGGCTTCATGGGTGAACTCACCCCTGCCCACATTGACAGGCTGGAATGGCTTAGGGTCGATCAACAAACCAGTTCAACAAACCATGTGCAACCCAGATTCGGCACAAACAAGGGACAATTCATTTCGCTCCTATGCCACAAAATTGTGGAACGCCCTACCAATGTTACTATGTATTGTACAGTATAGCAAGCAACATGCATAAAAAATATTGTCATTTTTCTGAAAACTAAGGTCAGGGCAGTCGGTAGTGTCTCACAGCTAGAAGGTCCTGGGTTCGATTCCCGCTGTGGGCGCTGGGAGGGGCGTGTTCTCTCCTCCACGTCATCACTGCCCATAGCCTAGGCGTGGTTGGCAAAAGGGCCTTTCTGTGTCTCTCCCGCTGTAGGGTAATAGGTACCCTCATAAAAAAGTAATCCTGGTCACTATACTGCCTCCGCCTGGCCAGCTGGGGTCGCCTGATGGAGGGGAAAGGAACTGGTTGGTATAACGTGTTCCTTCCATGCGCTACGTCCAATTGGGGAACCCCCCCCCCCGGTCAGGTGAAATGACACAGCTTGGACTCCTCATGCATAGAAGGAAGCATGAGGTCAGTCTGTTGCTCTCCCCAGGTTGGCAGAGGGAGGGTAGCGCCCAGGATTACATTAGATAATTGACACAAAAATTTGAGGAAATATTAGAGAATGGGCCTCAGGTCTGAATGGGTTAACCTGATGTTGATGCTTTGTCAACTATAATGTTGCTGCATGGGGGACCCCTTGGGAAGCTCTTCAAGGACGTTTTTAACTCAAAGCTTTGATTCCGGGGGGGTCCCTGGAACAACATATTTTCAAATGGAGGTCGGTGGCCAATTACATATATTTTTTGGTGTCCATGACATGAAATATTGAGCACCACTGACAAAGAAACATAGGCATTTCAGAAAAAAAAGCATTTAGAAGATTATTATTTTTTAATTTCGACGTCAGGGGCAATAACTCTTTGGTAGAGGTTTGGGTTGTGTTGCCATGTTGTCACAACCTGTGATATGATATATTCCTGAACCTATTAACTGACAAAGGTTCAATCGTTCAATCGTTCAAAAATAGTTGTTTGTTCAGGTTGATCCAGCCGAACTTCACCGAACTTCCGGTTCTAGTTTTGCCTCCCATGCGCTACAAAGGCACCTGACTGGCTCATAGGCTGACTGTAACGTCTCCATTATAGCCTTGTATGCCATTGATGTGAGCTCTATTACTTTTCCAATGTGGACAGTCTTCCTGTATCCACTATGAGAGTTCTATAATAGTTCCAGTGTCTTCCTGTATCCACTATGAGAGTTCTATAATAGTTCCAGTGACTTCCTGTATCCACTATGAGAGTTCTATAATAGTTCCAGTGTCTTCCTGTATCCACTATGAGAGTTCTATAATAGTTCCAGTGTCTTCTTGTATCCACTATGAGAGTTCTATAATAGTTCCAGTGTGGTTAATCAGTATTCCTGACTCCACTATGACTTATAATAGTTCCAGTGTCTTCCTGTATCCACTATGAGAGTTCTATAATAGTTCCAGCGTTTTCCTGTATCCACTATGAGAGTTCTATAATAGTTCCAGTGTCTTCCTGTATCCACTATGAGAGTTCTATAATAGTTCCAGTGTCTTCCTGTATCCACTATGAGAGTTCTATAATAGTTCCAGTGTGGTTAATCAGTATTCCTGACTCCATTATGACTTCTAATAGTTCCAGTGTCTTCCTGTATCCACTATGAGAGTTCTATAATAGTTCCAGTGTCTTCCTGTATCCACTTTGAGCGTTCTATAATAGTTCCAGTGTCTTCCTGTATCCACTTTGAGCGTTCTATAATAGTTCCAGTGTGGTTAATCAGTCTTATCCTGACTCCACTATGACTTCTAATAGTTCCACTGTCTTCCTGTGTGTGGTTAGTGTGTCACAGCTATTTTCAGCTGCACACAGCTCCCACATGTACAGTATCTTCATGTGATGATGTCATGCTGTGTCCTTTGTGTGTTCTGTCCAGTGCTGGATACTTAACTATTTACTAATTAAATACACTAATTCATACTGTAATGTTATTACAATTTACACTGTATAGGCGCTCTTTATCCAGAGTGACTTACAGTTACTTAGCAAGGTAAACATACTGTACATAGAATGCAGAGACGGTGTGGTGTCTCAGTAAACTAGGATCACAGGTAAACCATTAACCCATTTTGGCCTGACGTCGAAATGTAAAAAAATGTCTTCTAAATCCTGACAGTATTCTGAAATACCTATGTTTCTGTATCAGTGGTGCTCAATATCTCATGTCAAGGACCGCAAAAATGATCTGTAATCGGCCACCGACCCCCATCAGAAATAATACCCCTCAGAAGCAAAGCTTTTAGTTCGAAACATTCGCTCTGAAAGAATATATATTAAAAGATTTGTGCCGCATTTTCACGATTTTTCTAAAATAGCAGACCTACAAGCTCATAGCACGGCAATCGTAATGGCTGATTTTACACTTGTTTGCGCTCTGAAAATAGCCGATCAGAAAAGCGGTAAAAAGCGGTAGAAAATAATGCTACTTGTATTAAAAAAATAAATAAAGTATGGGTTCTGGCACCGTTTTAAAAACACAGCTTTAGTATCTAATAATATAATCCAATGGATAAACACCCGACCCGGCCAACCAACCACCGATGGCTTTAATACTACTCTACTCTTTGTCTGAGAAAACCAGCCGCTCTGGACAAAACAACACATGAACTCTGATGATCTGATCTCCTGCATGGACTAATAACTATGGTCTGTCTGTCTGTGTGTCTGTGTCTGTGTCTGTGTCTGTGTCTGTGTCTGTGTCTGTGTCTGTGTCTGTGTCTGTGTCTGTGTCTGTGTCTGTGTCTGTGTCTGTGACTGTACAGGAGGAGGTATGGTGGACAGTGTTAAGGCTGTAGACGTGTTGACGGTGCTCAGAGAGAAAGTGGCCTTTGTGTCAGGTGAGACTCGCACGCACGCAAGCACGCACGCACGCACGCACGCAGTGCACTAATTTAGGACGTTTTTTTTATCATTCAATTTTTATTGATTTTTACACAAAACACAACAGAATCATTCGTTTCAAAGCAATACAAATGCAAATCAATTTAACTGAACTCAATTCCCCCCCCCCCCCTTCTCCCTCCCTCCCTTCCCTTCCCTTCCCTTCCCTACCCAACCCTCCCTCCCCCCCACCATACTATACACAAAATAATCAACCCACAACAAATCCACTACACACCACCAGGTCAGTAGGTCTTTCAGATCTGATATCAGGACTGTCCACATTGAAATTGTGCCCTGTTGGGCCCGATTAATCCTTGCCAATGACACTTAATTCCAGATTGGCAATGTCCAGAAAGCTCCGCATGCCAGTGAGTATTGGAAATGTCATGTGGGGGTTTCCAGCGTTGGACTATAATCTTTTTTGGCTGTAAATCCTGCCAACTAGACTTTACCATGGGTGGCTGAGTGGCTCAGGGGTAGAGTGTCTTTACCATGGGTGGCGGTGGCTCAGGGGTAGAGTGTCTTTACCATGGGTGGCGGTGGCTCAGGGGTAGAGTGTCTTTACCATGGGTGGCGGTGGCTCAGGGGTAGAGTGTCTTTACCATGGGTGGCGGTGGCTCAGGGGTAGAGTGTCTTTACCATGGGTGGTGGACTGGTGGCTCAGGGGTAGAGTGTCTTTACCATGGGTGGTGGACTGGTGGCTCAGGGGTAGTGTCTTTACCATGGGTGGTGGTGGCTCAGGGGTAGAGTGTCTTTACCATGGGTGGTGGTGGCTCAGGGGTAGAGTGTCTTTACCATGGGTGGCGGTGGCTCAGGGGTAGAGTGTCTTTACCATGGGTGGTGGTGGCTCAGGGGTAGAGTGTCTTTACCATGGGTGGCGGTGGCTCAGGGGTAGAGTGTCTTTACCATGGGTGGCGGTGGCTCAGGGGTAGAGTGTCTTTACCATGGGTGGCAGTGGCTCAGGGGTAGAGTGTCTTTACCATGGGTGGCGGTGGCTCAGGGGTAGAGTGTCTTTACCATGGGTGGCGGTGGCTCAGGGGTAGAGTGTCTTTACCATGGGTGGTGGTGGCTCAGGGGTAGAGTGTCTTTACCATGGGTGGCTGAGTGGCTCAGGGGTAGAGTGTCTTTACCATGGGTGGCGGTGGCTCAGGGGTAGAGTGTCTTTACCATGGGTGGCGGTGGCTCAGGGGTAGAGTGTCTTTACCATGGGTGGCGGTGGCTCAGGGGTAGAGTGTCTTTACCGTGGGTGGTGGTGGCTCAGGGGTAGAGTGTCTTTACCATGGGTGGCGGTGGCTCAGGGGTAGAGTGTATTTACCATGGGTGGTGGTGGCTCAGGGGTAGAGTGTCTTTACCATGGGTGGCGGTGGCTCAGGGGTAGAGTGTCTTTACCATGGGTGGTGGTGGCTCAGGGGTAGAGTGTCTTTACCATGGGTGGCGGTGGCTCAGGGGTAGAGTGTATTTACCATGGGTGGCAGTGGCTCAGGGGTAGAGTGTCTTTACCATGGGTGGCGGTGGCTCAGGGGTAGAGTGTCTTTACCATGGGTGGCGGTGGCTCAGGGGTAGAGTGTCTTTACCATGGGTGGTGGTGGCTCAGGGGTAGAGTGTCTTTACCATGGGTGGCTGAGTGGCTCAGGGGTAGAGTGTCTTTACCATGGGTGGCGGTGGCTCAGGGGTAGAGTGTCTTTACCATGGGTGGCGGTGGCTCAGGGGTAGAGTGTCTTTACCATGGGTGGCGGTGGCTCAGGGGTAGAGTGTCTTTACCATGGGTGGTGGTGGCTCAGGGGTAGAGTGTCTTTACCATGGGTGGCGGTGGCTCAGGGGTAGAGTGTATTTACCATGGGTGGTGGTGGCTCAGGGGTAGAGTGTCTTTACCATGGGTGGCGGTGGCTCAGGGGTAGAGTGTCTTTACCATGGGTGGTGGTGGCTCAGGGGTAGAGTGTCTTTACCATGGGTGGCGGTGGCTCAGGGGTAGAGTGTATTTACCATGGGTGGTGGTGGCTCAGGGGTAGAGTGTCTTTACCATGGGTGGCGGTGGCTCAGGGGTAGAGTGTATTTACCATGGGTGGCGGTGGCTCAGGGGTAGAGTGTCTTTACCATGGGTGGTGGTGGCTCAGGGGTAGAGTGTCTTTACCATGGGTGGCGGTGGCTCAGGGGTAGAGTGTCTTTACCATGGGTGGCGGTGGCTCAGGGGTAGAGTGTCTTTACCATGGGTGGCGGTGGCTCAGGGGTAGAGTGTCTTTACCATGGGTGGTGGAGGCTCAGGGGTAGAGTGTCTTTACCATGGGTGGCGGTGGCTCAGGGGTAGAGTGTCTTTACCATGGGTGGCGGTGGCTCAGGGGTAGAGTGTCTTTACCATGGGTGGCGGTGGCTCAGGGGTAGAGTGTCTTTACCATGGGTGGCGGTGGCTCAGGGGTAGAGTGTCTTTACCATGGGTGGCGGTGGCTCAGGGGTAGAGTGTCTTTACCATGGGTGGCGGTGGCTCAGGGGTAGAGTGTCTTTACCATGGGTGGCGGTGGCTCAGGGGTAGAGTGTCTTTACCATGGGTGGTGGTGGCTCAGGGGTAGAGTGTCTTTACCATGGGTGGCCGTGGCTCAGGGGTAGAGTGTCTTTACCATGGGTGGCAGTGGCTCAGGGGTAGAGTGTCTTTACCATGGGTGGCGGTGGCTCAGGGGTAGAGTGTCTTTACCATGAGTGGTGGAGGCTCAGGGGTAGAGTGTCTTTACCATGGGTGGCGGTGGCTGAGTGGCTCAGGGGTAGAGTGTCTTTACCATGGGTGGCTGAGTGGCTCAGGGGTAGAGTGTCTTTACCATGGGTGGTGGTGGCTCAGGGGTAGAGTGTCTTTACCATGGGTGGTGGTGGCTCAGGGGTAGACTGTCTTTACCATGGGTGGCGGTGGCTCAGGGGTAGAGTGTCTTTACCATGGGTGGCTGAGTGGCTCAGGGGTAGAGTGTCTTTACCATGGGTGGCGGTGGCTCAGGGGTAGAGTGTCTTTACCATGGGTGGCGGTGGCTCAGGGGTAGAGTGTCTTTACCATGGGTGGTGGTGGCTCAGGGGTAGAGTGTCTTTACCATGGGTGGCGGTGGCTCAGGGGTAGAGTGTCTTTACCATGGGTGGCAGTGGCTCAGGGGTAGAGTGTCTTTACCATGGGTGGCGGTGGCTCAGGGGTAGAGTGTATTTACCATGGGTGGTGGTGGCTCAGGGGTAGAGTGTCTTTACCATGGGTGGCGGTGGCTCAGGGGTAGAGTGTCTTTACCATGGGTGGCGGTGGCTCAGGGGTAGAGTGTCTTTACCATGGGTGGCAGTGGCTCAGGGGTAGAGTGTCTTTACCATGGGTGGCGGTGGCTCAGGGGTAGAGTGTCTTTACCATGGGTGGCGGTGGCTCAGGGGTAGAGTGTCTTTACCATGGGTGGCGGTGGCTCAGGGGTAGAGTGTCTTTACCATGGGTGGCGGTGGCTCAGGGGTAGAGTGTCTTTACCATGGGTGGCGGTGGCTCAGGGGTAGAGTGTCTTTACCATGGGTGGCGGTGGCTCAGGGGTAGAGTGTCTTTACCATGGGTGGCGGTGGCTCAGGGGTAGAGTGTCTTTACCATGGGTGGCGGTGGCTCAGGGGTAGAGTGTCTTTACCATGGGTGGCGGTGGCTCAGGGGTAGAGTGTCTTTACCATGGGTGGCGGTGGCTCAGGGGTAGAGTGTCTTTACCATGGGTGGTGGTGGCTCAGGGGTAGAGTGTCTTTACCATGGGTGGCCGTGGCTCAGGGGTAGAGTGTCTTTACCATGGGTGGCAGTGGCTCAGGGGTAGAGTGTCTTTACCATGGGTGGCGGTGGCTCAGGGGTAGAGTGTCTTTACCATGAGTGGTGGAGGCTCAGGGGTAGAGTGTCTTTACCATGGGTGGCGGTGGCTGAGTGGCTCAGGGGTAGAGTGTCTTTACCATGGGTGGCTGAGTGGCTCAGGGGTAGAGTGTCTTTACCATGGGTGGTGGTGGCTCAGGGGTAGAGTGTCTTTACCATGGGTGGTGGTGGCTCAGGGGTAGACTGTCTTTACCATGGGTGGCGGTGGCTCAGGGGTAGAGTGTCTTTACCATGGGTGGCTGAGTGGCTCAGGGGTAGAGTGTCTTTACCATGGGTGGCGGTGGCTCAGGGGTAGAGTGTCTTTACCATGGGTGGCGGTGGCTCAGGGGTAGAGTGTCTTTACCATGGGTGGTGGTGGCTCAGGGGTAGAGTGTCTTTACCATGGGTGGCGGTGGCTCAGGGGTAGAGTGTCTTTACCATGGGTGGCAGTGGCTCAGGGGTAGAGTGTCTTTACCATGGGTGGCGGTGGCTCAGGGGTAGAGTGTATTTACCATGGGTGGTGGTGGCTCAGGGGTAGAGTGTCTTTACCATGGGTGGCGGTGGCTCAGGGGTAGAGTGTCTTTACCATGGGTGGCGGTGGCTCAGGGGTAGAGTGTCTTTACCATGGGTGGCAGTGGCTCAGGGGTAGAGTGTCTTTACCATGGGTGGCGGTGGCTCAGGGGTAGAGTGTCTTTACCATGGGTGGCGGTGGCTCAGGGGTAGAGTGTCTTTACCATGGGTGGCGGTGGCTCAGGGGTAGAGTGTATTTACCATGGGTGGTGGTGGCTCAGGGGTAGAGTGTCTTTACCATGGGTGGCGGTGGCTCAGGGGTAGAGTGTCTTTACCATGGGTGGCAGTGGCTCAGGGGTAGAGTGTCTTTACCATGGGTGGCGGTGGCTCAGGGGTAGAGTGTCTTTACCATGGGTGGCGGTGGCTCAGGGGTAGAGTGTCTTTACCATGGGTGGCAGTGGCTCAGGGGTAGAGTGTCTTTACCATGGGTGGCGGTGGCTCAGGGGTAGAGTGTCTTTACCATGGGTGGCGGTGGCTCAGGGGTAGAGTGTCTTTACCATGGGTGGTGGTGGCTCAGGGGTAGAGGGCTGGATGGTAACCGCAAGAACCCATGAGGCTCCCCCAGAGTTAGTGTTGAAGTGAACCTTGAGCAAGACTCTGAACCCCTAATTCCCGCCCATGGCTGTGCCCCTCTTCGCACCCATTGGTTGCTGTTTCGTGGTTGGACAAAAGTCCTTTCTCTCCATCCACTACCATCCACTTTCAGTTGCTTCGTATTGATATTTTGTGCGTTCAATTCTTATTTTAAACTTGGTCTCAGTAAAAAGGAACATCACAGGTGCAGCATGGTGACTGCAGGGCATATCATGTTTGTAAAAAAAGATGTTTTAGCAAATTCAACATAAACAAGGCGGAACGTAGGGCGGAACAAGGCAGAAGAGCCTGCTGGTTAGTCAGTCAGGGACCAATCAGAATTGCTCCTGATGTGCTGGTTGGTGCCTTGCATGGTTTCTGCCGCCATCGGTGTACGACTGTGCGTGTGAATGGGTGAATGTACACACCAGGGGTCAATGTGTTGACCAATAGCTGCACACCAGGGGTCAATGTTTTGACCAATAGCTGCACACCAGGGGTATTTTTTTCAGGGCAAAGGACCATAGGCGCCATAGGGTGTCTAAATGTCTAAATATTGGGGGGACACTATTGCAATCGACTATTCATTTATTTATTTTCCCCTACTGGCAAACATTGTTATTTGCTGCATGCTTTCCTCTCGCCAAAATGCCTGCACCGTTGCTGCCTGGCTACATAGATTTGCTCTCTCAGCCTCAACTTGGTCAACCAGCTGCCAGACAAGCTAATACACGTTGTATGCTGGCTACTATGGGTGTGAAAGAAGCAGTGGACGTGAGGTACGGGCTGCAGGAATCAAGTGCTGCTACAGTACGACTGACAAACAAAGTTGGTCCCCGTCAGTTAACAGTTCTGCTGCGTAGTTAATCCATGTGTCGGTGCCGCGTAATACGCTAAACCCACTATTTGTTTAACCCATTCATGACCTGAGATCAGATTCATACGAGGTTTCCGC
>NC_139715.1:30770377-30782877 GCF_964188405.1 Protomyctophum parallelum
CATTGGGAACGAACGTTTATGGTTCGGAACCAACTCATTTTCAGTGGAAACACTCTGAACTGGTTCAATATTTGGCGGGAAGAAAGAACCGAACCGGTTCAACCCCGGTGGAAAAGGGGCCAGAGTGCGGGTGTATTCTATTGCTTTCAATAAAGCAGTTTTAAAAATCTAAATGTCTCTCTCTCTCTCTCTCTCTCTCTCTCTCTCTCCAGACCAGTCTGGTGTCAGTGGAGGGTCTGTCCAAGCTGGTGGATCCGTCTCAGCTGACCTCTGACCTGGGCGGCTCTCTGGAGTACGACCATGTGGAGTGGACCGAGCTCCGCCTGGGCCTGGAGGAGTTCTCGGGGGCGGCGGCTCAGCTGCTGGCCCAGCTGGAGCAGCTGGAGGCTGGCCTGGCCCGGCTACCTGAGCCCCAGGACGTGGACAAGGCCCGCAAGTAAGACACTCTAAATCACAGGTTTATATCATATCAAGGTCCATGGTGTTACATTTAGCCTCTCAGTCCCAACACTTACAATATTTTGTTGTCGTTGGATAGGATTTTATCCACAATTCCGTGCTGTATTGACGCTGGTACCATATAGGAGAGATATCAGGCAAACGTTGATGAAAATAACAATTATTCTACATTCTCTAATAATTGTGTATAGACTTCAAATTAAGTAGTGCAGAGGTTTTAGCATAATTTAACTCTTGAGACGCTCTCTGAAGTTAAAGATCTTCCAAGGGTCCATTTGGTTACCAAATCTCCCTCATTTATCTGGGGGACCACCTGGTGGTCCCCGGACCACTGGTTGAAGAGCACTGGTCTGAAACATCACAGAATAAAAATGAGTATAAGAGATCACTTTTGTGTCTACCAAGGGTATCATAGTTGAAATAACTATATTAACGAATGAAACAATGAAACCGTCATGTTCCAGACTGTTGGAGGAGCACAGTCGGCTGCGCTCCACCGTTGCCACGGCGCCCGTCGACGCCCTGGACAGGGAGGGGCGGAGCCTGATGCAGCGCATGCGCCTCGGCCCCGCCCACAGTGCAGCCGGCGACGCCCCTGGCGACAGCAGCGGCGGCGGCGGCGGTAACCACGGCAACAGCTGGTTGTCGGGGGTAAACGACTTCCAGAGCTCCGCCCCCAGGGTGCTGTCGCTGCTGGAGCGGCTTCAGACGGCGAGGACACACCTCCTCCAGACCTGGACCAATCACAAGATGCACCTGGACGAAGCTCTCCAGCTGCACCTGTTTGAGCAGGATGCTGCCAAGGTCATTAACCACACCCGAATTAACATAACCACACCCTAATTAACATAACCGATATCTAATAGTTTAATGACTTTATAAAACTAGACCTGCACGTGCCCGTCGCAGTCGGCCACCGGCCTACTTGGGAACCTAATGATATACGTTGTCATAGCACCCGTTTTAACTGTCAGCCGGTGTCCCACATGGAGATCTGTGTATGTGCCTGTGTGTGTGTGTGTGTGTGTGTGTGTGTGTGTGTGTGTGTGTGTGTGTGTGTGTGTGAAGACTGCAACCTGAAAAGTGTCCTTGGCAATCAATTCGGCACACTCGCAGAGCCTGATTGGTTGAGCCTCAATTGGCTGAGGCAGAGGCTGGAAATTGCACAGGTGAAAGGAGTTGGCCTCATTAGGCCCACCGGCAGAGCCTGGCCCAGGTGAAAGGAGTTGGCCTCATTAGGCCCACTGGCAGAGAGCCTGGCCCAGGTGAAAGGAGTTGGCCTCATTAGGCCCACTGGCAGAGAGCCTGGCCCAGGTGAAAGGAGTTGGCCTCATTAGGCCCACTGGCAGAGCCTGACCAGAGCCTTTTGTGGTGGTTCTGGAGAACCGTGGGTCCGACCGACTCGATACCGGGCACTGCACTCCCTGCGGGGGTGTGGAACGCGCGTGTCCAATGTGAAGTCTGTGGGTCAAACGGTTCTCGAGTTACGTGCATTACAACCGTACACACACGTACGCACGCACGCACGCAGAGACGTGCCGCATTTATAGTAGAATGATTTGTACGGGGCAGTTCCGAATTTCAGCTACCTGTCCTGTAGGTGTTCTTTTAGAGCGGTTTTGAAAGAGAGTAGGGATTACAATTAAGGCATTTTACAGGAACTCTTAATTAATCAAGACTTACAGTAAGCAAGAACAACAACACATGGTAATTGTAAAGCGACTACATGAGAAAATAATCTTAAAGTCGCTGAGAGGCGATGGGATGGGCCAGGTTGTCAGACGCGCTCTGCTCCGCATACAAAAGGAATTCGCTGGATCCAAAACAATGCGTTTAAGGGGTTTATTAAAGCAATATGAATGACTCAAAGGGTGCTCAAACATAAATCAAAGTAATCACAGCGATCAACGTAAATAAAGTAAAGCAAAATAAAGCGGTCAACAAAAAGGTACGGCGTCCCACACACCCCCCCTCTCTCTCACTGTGTGTCAGCCAGGTGAACAGGCCACCTTCTTGAGTGAACCCGTCAATCAATCACATTAACACCAGTGACAGCCCATTCATTTCATTGACCAAAATATTACAAGAATCCAATTCATGGCTCCTACAGTAATAGATCAGACACATAGAGATAGTCATCTAGGATCATAAGCAAGAAAGTTACATAAGTTGAGCCTTTGCGTACGCCTGTAAGGTCGTCGAGGCTAGGGTAAGCGCTACGTCAAGTGCTACGGGCTAAGATGGAGTCTGAAGAGGTGGGTTTTCACTAACTTCTGTTGTGTGTGTGTGTGTGTGTGTGTGTGTGTGTGTGTGTGTGTGTGTGTGTGTGTGTGTGTGTGTGTGTGTGTGTGTGTGTGTGTGTGTGTGTGTGTGTGTGTGTGTGTGTGTGTGTGTGTGTGTGTGTGTGTGTGTGTGTGTGTGTGTGTGTGCACACTCAGAATGGCAGTGTGAACGTTGACAGCCTGATTCACAGTTCACACTTCTTTATGGCTGAGGTGGATAACTCTCTCTCTTTCTCTCTCTCTCTCTCTCTCTCTCTCTCTCTCTCTCTCTCTATCTATGTCTCTCTACCAGATGACAGGGTGGATAAGTATCTCTCTGTGTGTGTATGTCTATGTCTCTCTACCAGAGGATAACTGGTGGATAACTCTCTCTCTCTCTCTCTCTCTCTCTCTCTATCTATGTCTCTCTACCAGATGAAAGAGTGGATAAGTATCTGTCTGTGTGTGTATGTCTATGTCTCTCTACCAGATGACAGGGTGGATAACTCTCTCTCTCTCTCTGTATCTATGTCTCTCTACCAGATGACAGAGTGTATAAGTATCTCTCTGTGTGTGTATGTCTATGTCTCTCTACCAGATGACAGGGTGGATAACTCTCTCTCTCTCTCTCTCTCTCTCTCTGTGTATCTATGTCTCTCTACCAGATGACAGGGTGGATAACTCTCTCTCTCTCTCTCTCTCTCTGTGTATCTATGTCTCTCTACCAGATGACAGGGTGGATAACTCTCTCTCTCTCTCTCTCTCTCTCTCTCTCTCTGTGTATCTATGTCTCTCTACCAGATGACAGGGTGGATCTCTCACAGCAGAGAGTTGTTCTTACAGAGTGTGTCTGAGGTCGGCCTGAACCACCAGCACTCCCTGGAGCTCCAACGAGACCACGCCCACTTCACTGCCAACTGCATGGTATGACCTTTAACCCGTTCTGACCTGAGATCAGATTCCAAAGATGTCTCCTACATCCTGACAGTTTTCCATTCTGACCTGAGATCAGATTCTAAAGATGTCTGTTTGAAAATGATAGTTTTCTGAAAAAGCTATGTTTCTATGTCAGTTGTTCTTCGATTTTTCAAAAAATAGCAGACCTACAAGCTCGTAGCGCGCCACTCGGTGGCGCGCTACGAGCTTGTAGATCTGCTATTTTTCAATAGCTAAAGCATAGCAAATAACGCTAACACCAAAAGGGGTTCCGGTTAAACTTACACACCACTTGGCACTTTTCAACTTATCTTCATTATAAGTGGTCCTCACTAATGTTCATGATAAAATGCCACAATCTTTTCTCCCTACTCAGTCTGTTTTCCATAAGACGGCATTCGGTAGTTCACTAGTGACATCATCGTTATAGGCAGATTCTTTGACATCGATGACATCACTGGTGGACGTGTTTCTGAATCTTGTTTGGTATTCTGTCATGAACATTAATTAGTCAGCGCCAATTATATGAAGGTGGCGATAAAAACATTTATATGAAATGTTTTCAAATGTTGACATCCTCACAAGTCAAACCCGTGTGTGTGTGTATGTGTGTGTATGTGTGTGTGCATGTGTGTGTGTGTGTGTGTGTGCGTGCGTGTGTGCGTGCGTGCGTGTGCTCAGAACGGCAGTGTGAACGTTGACAGCGTGGTTGCCGTGGCAGCCAGGCTGGGGGAGGCGGGGCATTACGGGGCGGAGCGCATCGCGGCCGTGTCGTCACGGTTACAGGACGACTGGAAGGTCTTGACCTCTGACCTGGAGGAGAGGAGCAACACCCTCGCCATGGCGACGGCCTTCCACCAGGGGGCGGAACAGGTGATTGGTTCAGAAGCAGTGGTGGAAAAAGTACTCAATTGTTTTCATAGTTAAAAGGGTAAGACCACTTTTTTAGAGGCTTGGGTTGTTTTCTTACCTTATTATGGGCAAACTATTCCATTGCATGAGTTATTTCGCTCCGTTGTGTTGTTTATTAGCAATTTAAAGGTATATTCAGTGATTTCACTCAAAAAACCTTAGGTTTCGTTTTTGGCTGTGGGACCCAGCCTTTCGTCCAATCAGGATAGAGAGTCAAAAACGAAACCTAAGGTTTTTTGACCCCCAGGGGTTAACTGGGGACAGGGAGGAACTCCTTATATGGCCAGCACACTCTATAGTAGAGAGGATTATCACAACAAAACAAAAAAATAAGTGATATTTGAATTAAGTGAAATCACTGAATATACCGTTAAGAAATAAAAATAGTCGCTCATTGACTTCCATTGTAACGGGGAAACCGCTCTCTAAGTCACTCTTTTAGCACATAAACCAACGCAACAAAAGCTGATTCTGACAGTTTATGACACCAGGTTTTATTGTCGTCTTTTAAGATTAATAAAGTTACTATTTTAGTCGGAGATAGACTGAAGCAGTGCTACGGCGTTCCCAACTCTCGCGGGCCGTCTTGCGAGGTTACGTTTGTAAACAGAAGTCTCCACGCTGTTTGAGATGCACCCTCGCATATGAGCAATCCCAGACACAGACACTTTACACACTCCTTCTAAAGTGTCTTCTAAAGTGTCTCCCTCAAACACGTCCATTGTGTATGTTTTTAGTGACGAGCGGACGAGATCAAATCCATTTGTTTACATCCCCGTCGTTTCCAATAAGGAAGTGGTCTACAGTTTTGGTCCAATCAGATCGTTTTGTTACAGCAGTGATTCGGTCGGCGTATAGGCATATCTACCGGATCTTCTTTCTACACAAATTAGTCAAAACAAGACAAAGTTGACATTGACAATAAGGTAAGAAATCAACCCAAACCTCTAAAAAAGTGGGGTTTTTTGGCGGCTTTCGCCTTTATTTTTATTTATTTTTTATAGAGGGACAGACAGTAGGCTGACAGGAAATGGGGCAGAGAGATATGGGGGAGTGACATGCAGTGAAGGCCGTCGGTATCGGGAGTCGAACCCGCGGCACACTGCCAGACTGGATTACCAGCCAAGGCGCCTGGACCGCTGAGCCATGGCCCAGGCCGTTTTCATAGAATTCTAAAGGAGAGGGTGGACATTTGCCAACCAAATTTTGGTTGGCAAATGCGGAAGTGCAAACGAGCGCTCAATGTTAACCCATTTAACCCTGTCTGTCTGTCTGTCTGTCTGTCTGTCTGTCTGTCTGTCTGTCTGTCTGTCTGTCTGTCTGTCTGTCTGTCTGTCTCTCCATCAGTTCTTGTCTAAGGTTCATGGCTGGGTCCAGGTGTGTGAGGACAGCGCGTTGCCTTCAGAAACATCAGAGCTGGAGGCGGAGAGCCAGAAGCACCAGGAGCTGTATGAGGAGATCTCATCTGCATACACACAGGTTTATGTTGAACCCATTCTGACCTGAGATCAGCTGTATGAGGAGATCTCATCTGCATACACACAGGTTTATGTTGAACCCATTCTGACCTGAGATCAGCTGTATGAGGAGATCTCATCTGCGTACACACAGGTTTATGTTGAACCCATTCTGACCTGAGATCAGCTGTATGAGGAGATCTCATCTGCATACACACAGGTTTATGTTGAAGCCATTCTGACCTGAGATCAGCTGTATGAGGAGATCTCATCTGCGTACACACAGGTTTATGTTGAACCCATTCTGACCTGAGATCAGCTGTATGAGGAGATCTCATCTGCGTACACACAGGTTTATGTTGAACCCATTCTGACCTGAGATCAGCTGTATGAGGAGATCTCATCTGCGTACACACAGGTTTATGTTGAACCCATTCTGACCTGAGATCAGCTGTATGAGGAGATCTCATCTGCGTACACACAGGTTTATGTTGAAGCCATTCTGACCTGAGATCAGCTGTATGAGGAGATCTCATCTGCATACACACAGGTTCATGTTGAACCCATTCTGACCTGAGATCAGCTGTATGAGGAGATCTCATCTGCGTACACACGGGTTTATGTTGAACCCATTCTGACCTGAGATCAGCTGTATGAGGAGATCTCATCTGCATACACACGGGTTTATGTTGAACCCATTCTGACCTGAGATCAGCTGTATGAGGAGGTCTCATCTGCATACACACGGGTTTATGTTGAACCCATTCTGACCTGAGATCAGCTGTATGAGGAGATCTCATCTGCGTACACACAGGTTTATGTTGAACCCATTCTGACCTGAGATCAGCTGTATGAGGAGATCTCATCTGCGTACACACAGGTTTATGTTGAACCCATTCTGACCTGAGATCAGCTGTATGAGGAGATCTCATCTGCGTACACACAGGTTTATGTTGAACCCATTCTGACCTGAGATCAGCTGTATGAGGAGATCTCATCTGCATGTACACACAGGTTTATGTTGAAGCCATTCTGACCTGAGATCAGATTCTAAAAATATCAGTTTTCTGAAAAAGCTATGTTTCTATGTCAGTCCTACAAGCTCATAGTGCGCCACTCGGTGGCGCGCTATGAGCTTGTAGATCTGCTGTTTTTCAATAGCTAAAGCATAACATGATGCTAACACCAAAAGGGGTTCCCGCCCCAAAATGGGTTATTATATCTACTAGAGCGCTGTCCGTGGGGAAGGCCTACATGGAGCGATGCAAGTTGTAAATGCATACAGAGTACATGCACCCCCTGTGGGCGTGTGGAGGCCTTTTTTGGGGCGCTTATGGACAACCGCTGGTCCGATAGTCTCGACACCGGCCACTGCACCCCCTGCGTTGCCCGTGGGGCCTCTACAGCGGTGCCCGTTGGGCACTGGCCTACTTGGAACGATGCAAGTTGGAAATTAATTCCCCCCCCCCCACCCATATATTATGTCTGTCTCCCTTTCATGCCCATATATGGATGGTTCTTTGTAAGGCATGCCCACGTGTCACATTTGAAGTCGGTGGGGCGAACGGTTCTCGAGTTACGTGGATTACACACACACACACACACACACACACATACTGTACATACAGAGACTTGGCGCATTTGTAGATATATGAGGACATCTGATCTGCATATGTGTCGACACGCTATGAGCTTGATCGGCTATTTTTGGAGTTTAAATCATTGTCTCTCTGTCTGTCTCTGTCTGTCCGCGCGCGTGTGTGTGTGTGCGCGTGTGTGTGTGTGTGTGTGTGTGTGTGTGCGTGTGCGTGTGCGTGTGCGTGTGCGTGTGCGTGTGCGTGTGCGTCTAGGTCAGTGAGAGCGGTAAGGCGTTGCTAGACGTCCTTCAGCGTTGCCCGGCATCCAGCGACCCCGCCGCCGACGCCACCTTGGCGCTGGCGCCCGACTTCACCCCCGCCTCGCACGGCATCATGGGAGTTCTGCACGAGGTCATGGAGGTGAGATGCTCGCGTCCGATTGGCTAATATAACTCCTATATTCTGCACTAGGCCCTCCAATGCCCAGCTTTGTGGGTTTGTGTGTACCCCATAGCAATGATTTGATTGGCTGAGCAATGTTTGTACCCCATAATGATGATTTGATTGGCTGAGCAATGTGTGTACCCCATATAGCGATGATTTGATTGGCTGAGCACGGTACTATAGTGGCCTATAGAGCTTCGCAGTCCCGCCCCCCTACCAGGGCCCAGTCCCGCCCCCTACCAGGGCCCAGTCCCGCCCCCTACCAGGGCCCAGTCCCGCCCCCTACCAGGGCCCAGTCCCGCCCCCCTACCAGGGCCCAGTCCCGCCCCCTGCCAGGGCCCAGTCCCGCCCCCCTACCAGGGCCCAGTCCCGCCCCCTACCAGGGCCCAGTCCCGCCCCCCCTACCAGGGCCCAGTCCCGCCCCCTACCAGGGCCCAGTCCCGCCCCCCTACCAGGGCCCAGTCCCGCCCCCTGCCAGGGCCCAGTCCCGCCCCCCTACCAGGGCCCAGTCCCGCCCCCCTACCAGGGCCCAGTCCCGCCCCCTACCAGGGCCCAGTCCCGCCCCCCTACCAGGGCCCAGTCCCGCCCCCCTACCAGGGCCCAGTCCCGCCCCCTGCCAGGGCCCAGTCCCGCCCCCCTACCAGGACCCAGTCCCGCCCCCCTACCAGGACCCAGTCCCGCCCCCTACCAGGGCCCAGTCCCGCCCCCCTACCAGGGCCCAGTCCCGCCCCCCTACCAGGGCCCAGTCCCGCCCCCTGCCAGGGCCCAGTCCCGTCCCCCTACCAGGGCCCAGTCCCGCCCCCTGCCAGGGCCCAGTCCCGCCCCCCTACCAGGGCCCAGTCCCGCCCCCCTACCAGGGCCCAGTCCCGCCCCCTACCAGGACCCAGTCCCGCCCCCTACCAGGGCCCAGTCCCGCCCCCTGCCAGGGCCCAGTCCCGCCCCCCTACCAGGGCCCAGTCCCGCCCCCCTACCAGGGCCCAGTCCCGCCCCCTACCAGGGCCCAGTCCCGCCCCCTGCCAGGGCCCAGTCCCGCCCCCCTACCAGGACCCAGTCCCGCCCCCCTACCAGGACCCAGTCCCGCCCCCTACCAGGGCCCAGTCCCGCCCCCCTACCAGGGCCCAGTCCCGCCCCCCTACCAGGGCCCAGTCCCGCCCCCTGCCAGGGCCCAGTCCCGTCCCCCTACCAGGACCCAGTCCCGCCCCCTACCAGGGCCCAGTCCCGCCCCCCTACCAGGGCCCAGTCCCGCCCCCCTACCAGGGCCCAGTCCCGCCCCCTGCCAGGGCCCAGTCCCGCCCCCCTACCAGGGCCCAGTCCCGCCCCCATACCAGGGCCCAGTCCCGCCCCCCCTACCAGGGACCCAGTCCCGCCCCCTACCAGGGCCCAGTCCCGCCCCCTACCAGGACCCAGTCCCGCCCCCTGCCAGGGCCCAGTCCCGTCCCCCTACCAGGACCCAGTCCCGCCCCCTACCAGGGCCCAGTCCCGCCCCCTACCAGGGCCCAGTCCCGCCCCCCTACCAGGACCCAGTCCCGCCCCCTGCCAGGGCCCAGTCCCGTCCCCCTACCAGGACCCAGTCCCGCCCCCTACCAGGGCCCAGTCCCGCCCCCTACCAGGGCCCAGTCCCGCCCCCTACCAGGACCCAGTCCCGCCCCCTGCCAGGGCCCAGTCCCGTCCCCCTACCAGGACCCAGTCCCGCCCCCTACCAGGGCCCAGTCCCGCCCCCTACCAGGGCCCAGTCCCGCCCCCCTACCAGGGCCCAGTCCCGCCCCCCTACCAGGGCCCAGTCCCGCCCCCCTACCAGGGCCCAGTCCCGCCCCCTGCCAGGGCCCAGTCCCGCCCCCCTACCAGGACCCAGTCCCGCCCCCCTACCAGGACCCAGTCCCGCCCCCTACCAGGGCCCAGTCCCGCCCCCCTACCAGGGCCCAGTCCCGCCCCCCTACCAGGGCCCAGTCCCGCCCCCCTACCAGGGCCCAGTCCCGCCCCCCTACCAGGGACCCAGTCCCGCCCCCTACCAGGGCCCAGTCCCGCCCCCTACCAGGACCCAGTCCCGCCCCCTGCCAGGACCCAGTCCCGCCCCCCTACCAGGCCCCAGTCCCGCCCCTACCAGGGCCCAGGAAATGATTCTGCGTTCATTTTCCTCATAGACGTTTCAAAAAGTATTTATTTAAAGACCTTTTAAGCCGCGGACAAAGCCAACTCTTGTCGTGACAAATCATGACAACAAACACAATATTTCGGGGCGAACAAATAATCAGAATGAAGAAAGAAAACGGCAGGTTACAACACTTGTTTGTTGTTTTTCTTCTTTGCAATTATTTTTTTGGTCCAAACAACTGTTTGTTGTCATGATTTGTCACGACTCGTACGACGCTTAAAAGGTCTTTAAGGGCGCGTTCGGAAATGCGCCCTGAACGCACTGGTGTGCTCTCTTGTCGTTCGTTTATTCAGTGCACTCAGTGCGTTGTCGTTCGAAAATCCAGTGCGCTGCGCACCGGGTGTGCCGAGTGCACGCACTGAGCAACCCTACCCTGAGGGTAGGGTTGCTCAGTGTGAATGGTGTGTTGTAACTGGTCGTTCGTAAATAAGGCACACTGAACGCACTCTGTGACGTCACCGCCCACCACACTCAACAAACTGACCACATTCCCGGTGCGCATAGCCGAACGCGCCCTAAATAAATACTTTTTGAAATGTCTATGGGAAAAATGCATTGGGAATTATTTCCTGGGCCTGGCGTCGTCATGGGTGGGTTGAGAAATCTAACTTAATGCAAGTGGATGGGAGGAGAAATCCACCTTAATGCAAGTGGATGGGAGGAGAAATCCACCTTAATACAAGTGGATGGGAGGAGAAATCCACCTTAATACAAGTGGATGGGAGGAGAAATCCACCTTAATGCAAGTGGATGGGAGGAGAAATCCACCTTAATGCAAGTGGATGGGAGGAGAAATCCACCTTAATGCAAGTGGATGGAGGAGAAATCCGGTGCCGTCTCTATTAATATATACTCTAAGGTGTGTGTACCGTATGGAATTGAGGGTAAAAAGTGAGGACATAAAAGTGTGATGATGTGTATGTGATGATGATGTCATGATGTCATGATGACTGTGTTGTCAGGGTCACCATGAGGTCGAAGGGGTGTGGCAACACCGCAAGCTCCGCCTCCACCAGCGCCTCCAGCTGTGTGTGTTTCAGCAGGATGTCCGACAGGCACGCACATGCACACACACACGCACACGCGCACGCACGCACGCACGCACGCACGCACACACACACACACACACACACACACACACACACACCCTCACACGCATGCATGTACACACACACACACACACACACACACACACACACACACTAGGCATTCATCATAACATGATCTGCCACAAATGTAGTGAATCGTTGTCGTTTTAATAATGTGCATTAATGTTACTTAGATATGGCATGTTGTTTTAGACAGATGCTAGCTTCATTGATGACCTGCTATGCTATAGTTCCATAATGTACATAATGTTGTTTAGATAGCATGTTGTTTAGCCCAAGTCTTGCTAAAGGGACAACTACAGATTTCCATTCAGAGGGAAGCCATAGTGCACTAACTACGTTTTGGAACACACCAACTGTATCCCAAAGGTCAAATTGGCCTTCATGATTTGGAGAGGTAAACGATTACCTCAAGAACATATTTACAATTAGTGTTCAAAGTAAAAAAATATGTAGGACGACCGTCGAGCCGATTCTACTCTATGGCTCCGAGACATGGACACTTTCAAAGAAACTAGAAAAACGGCTGGATGGCACTTAACACTTCTAATGAGAGCGCAAAATCTGTCTCAGAAGAGCCACCCATCGACTTCTCTATTATGCGGCAACCTTCCCCGTTTCTCTTCACTAGTCCGATCCAGAAGAACACAGTTTTCCGGCCACTGCTACAGAGCTGACAATGTATCTTCCCTTCTCCTCTGGAGTCCTGCCTCAAAGCAGACCAGAGGTAGAAAACTGTCGTTCCCTGATATCATCGGGCTAGGGACACATGCATCAGTAAGCAGGAACTGGGGATGGCAATGAAACACACACATAGAAACACACACACCCCCAGGCACACACACACACACAAACACGCACGCACGCACGCACGCAGGAACTGGGGATGGCAATGAAGGACCGGGAAGTCTGGCATGGCACTGAGGAATTCATGATCTCGACGGCGGTCGAAAAATGATGATGACAATTATTGTAATATTCACTTTATTGGCAGATATATCTCCTCCGTAGTTAGTTACAGCACTGTGGCTTTAGTTTGTAGGGCAGAGTGGACTCGGAAACATTTTCTCAGAAGTCCTGGAACCCCACATGACGTGTGTGTGTGTGTGTGTGTGTGTGTGTGTGTGTGTGTGTGTGTGTGTGTGTGCGTGTGTGTGTGTGTGTAGGTGCTGGACTGGGTGGAGCAGCATGGA